>NC_136417.1:2330000-2522500 GCF_052625555.1 Lactuca saligna
TATGATTTCAGGAGTTTCTCATCGGGAAGCGTTTCGAATGTTGTTCTGAAGATCTTCTCATATCCGCCTTCTGCAATCACTTTTGTTCCTTGTGCAATTCTACCCACTGCAGCATCAGCAAGACTCGGCCCCGTTTTCACTGCATCTCATAAAATATCATAAATCATATTGTGCAAACTGCAAACACAAACTTTGATGCTAAATTTTTTGTCACATTTTGTTAAAGATTACAAAATTCTAATCCTATCAACACCATACTTACCAAAAGCACTTGGTTTTTTTACAACCAAACAGAACCCACAAACTCACACTACAAACAAGAAAGGGAAGTGTGTTGGCACTTTCTAACACATGCTATCATACACAATAAACCTTATCGTTTATTTGTTTTATCTATTGTGCACTTATGAATTCTTGAAAGTTTTACTCACAATTATGTTTTCACCTATACACCTAACTCTAACTAGTAAATGTAAACTATGGCAAGCTTTATATGTTGAATGAATCTGAAACACTTAAGGAGCATACACATAACCAAACTATAGCGTTGCATTCAAACTAAATGCTTCATAGATCTTGTCAGATGATGGAAAACAACATTGATTAAGAACAGAAAACACTAAACTTACAGTGTTGCCAGACATCTCCAGCATAGTCCTGCCCCTTCTTTGTTGCCTCAGCAGCCTTCTTTCCCCATTTCCCCAGCACATCCTTCACTGTATCCATCGTTTCTGATCAAAAACAGCAACACATCATAATACGTTTGAAGTGACCAACAAAGATCTAATCAAACAGATCATTTATAAACCTAATAGTTTCACAATCAATTGATCAGATCTTGAGGCTACATAAACCACTCAATAACTGACAACACTTTAACAAAATGGATCACATGCAAAAATATAGATAACTGAGCACTCACTCTTCGTGGTAGAAGCCGGCACGGGACCAGGGGACACGTAAGGATTTGATTCGCTGGGCATGGTGGTTGCCCCACCACCAGGTACAGCGTTTGAACCTTGCGGCGGATCATTTGATGACCTCGCAGCAGCTGTATACATCGGTTGCCCAACAGCAGGCGGAGGCGGCGCTTCTGGTTGAGAACCAACAGGAACCGAGGTCCAGTTCTCGCCGGCAGGTGTAGCTGGAGGAGGAACCACGTCGGTTGGGTCAATCTTAGGATAAGGAGCGTACTCGGTGGAGTGAGAATCTTCCGGCTTCTCCGTTTGCTTAGATGATTGATTCGGATCCATTGCTGTTTATATGTGTGAATCAAGGCGGAAAACCCGAAGAAATTGCTTGAACTTTGTATGAATTTGCTGGATTTTATCGATTTGGAGTTGCGCAAGCGTCCGAAGGGTTTTGGTTTACGTCTCAAAAGGGTTAACGGTTGATTCCAGCGCGTATAACCGGCGTCAGTCACGTTTTACAGACCAACTCCAGCCAGGAACCCAAACAATATTCGTTAGCATTAAAAAAAAAAAAAAAAAAAATCAGTAAAATACAGAAATGGTACCTGCAGTATACTAAAAGTTTCAGATTTGGTCTACATATTTCATTTATTGCAATATCATTCCCTAATTCATTTATTTTGTTGCACTTTTAGTCCCTCGTCTTAACAACCTTTGCACCATCTCATTAAATCTTCTCACGAGAGACGCACATGAGGGTAATATTGTCTTTCAAAAGTAATTTCCATAAATTATTTCATTCCTTCAACTGTTCTTTGAGATTTGAATCTTAGATCAATTAAAAAGATTGTGATTTTCTTATTATGGTTCTCAAAATATACACTGTTAGAGCATCAGACACATAAATAAAACTTTCATATAGATATGGTAACATGACGAATTTCAATGTTGTTGGTCTACTTGAGTTTTCTTGTGTTTTTATGAAAATCTTTGGGTTCATTTGGGATTTTACTTGTGTTTTTTTCTCAAAATATGGCCATCCGACATTGTTTACGATATAAGTGTGCCATTATGGTTGCTTCCGAAAATGTTTGGGAAGAATGTATATAAATTTGGCATCCATAAATTCATGGATTTGGTAGGTATATATAAGTTCTTTGTTACTGAGACGTAACTCATTATGGTTTAGTTAGGTCATAATGTAATATCCTAAATTTTAAACCAAAATTTTCATTTTTCAAATATAAATTAAACCTTCCAAAACCATGTTCCATAAAAATCTCAAGTACCAAAAGGTTTAGATCATGATTGGATCCTTTATGTGTTAGATGTCGATGTATGTTACGTTTGTGTTTCTGGCTAAGCTGTAACATCCCAAAATTCAATACCAAAAATTTAATTTTTAATTAGGTTATTATAAAACCAACAGTATAAAAACATCACATGTCAAAACCAAAGTGTCAATAATCCAATCATGTTATCATAAAACAATATCAGAGTGTAATCCCAAAGATCTCATATGCGGAAAACATAGTGTGATGTGCTGCGATAGCCGGCTCCTTTCCTTTGAAAACGAAGTACCTGAAACCAAAATTGAAAACCGTAAGCACGAAGCTTAGTGAGTTCCCCCATCATACAATATACCATACATAACAATATTGTCTAACATATCCGGGTACTAGCTACCCCTTAGGTCTCTTTCAATCGGTAACTTGCTTAGCATATCAGGGTGCTGGCCTACCCTTTCGGTCCTGTCGATCAGTAACTTGCCTAGCATATCAGGGTGTTGGCTTACCCCTTCGGCCCTGTCGACCAATACCTCGCCTAACATATCAGGGTGTTGGCCTACCCTTCAGTCCTTTTGACCGGTACCGGGGACTATTTCACCCCTAATTCTACCAGGCATAATCCTAGTGCATAAACATATAAGTCATATACTGCCTAGCTTATATGGGTGTTGGTATACCCCTTCGGCCCTATCGACCGATATTGGGGTCTATCCTACCCCTCCTATCACATATCACATAACATCATGGCATACTAGTACATACAACATAACAGATAGTGACATACCAGATAATTATCACAAAGACAATCATCCCTTCTATAACTCTTACTAGTGGGCCGACCTTGGTGCCTTAGACCCACTTCTACTGGAAGGTAACTCACCTCGTACTACTGAAGTCCCGCAGACAAAAATCTAGCTGCTAGATGACAGATTCCCGAACTGTCAATCATCAAAATAACACCCAATCAGTAACTGGGTTCCAATATATATCCATAAGTCCATGCTTGGGGTAAAAGGCTACTTTACCCCTATCTTAGCTTGATTCAAGCTCAAGGCCCAATCCAAGGCTCAAAATTCAAACTATGAATCAAAACCCAACATATGGCCCAATTTTCCAAATTGGGCCCAAACCTCTACATGGTCTTACCTTTAGGCCCAACCATTTAGTCCAGTCCAAACATTTGGCATTCCAATGGTCCAACCTCTCATAATCCTCAAGGCCCAGTTATGGCCCATCTATGGCCTAATTTTCCAAATTAGGCCAAACCCTCACATGAGCGTTACCCTAAAGCCCATCCATATATTCTTAGTTCATAAGATTTTTCGTGGATAGCCCATCAATAGACCAATCACCAAAGCCCAATAGAAAGGCCCAACCTAAGGCCCAAGCAAGATTAGGGTTTTCACATAAAATGACGACTAGGGTTAAGTGTTTCTTACTTAACCCATTAAGGACTTAATCCATTAATTCCATGAATCTATTGGGTCAATCATGTAGTGTAGTCTGCTTAATACATAATCCCAATCCCGTCATCTAAAAATGCGGGTCCCGACAATCCAAACCCCATATATCGAAAATTAGGGTTTTCTAAACCCTAATTAGGGTTTCCAACCCAATCAGAACCCAATTAGTCCCAAAAACTAAGTCTTTAGATCAATTAGGGTTTCATTAGGCCCACTAGGGTTTCATAAGTCGGGCACCACCCACTACCACCTCAGATAGTGGTGGTCAACGGCGGCGGCCACCACCTCACGGTGGTGGTTATGGTTCTGGTCTAATTGTGTCAAAACATTCCAAAAATAGTCTAACGCAAGCAAAAGCACACCGCCACCCAACACGGCGGCAGCCACCACATCACGGTGATGGTTATGAGTTTTATTTGATTATTTCGTCACTGATTTGTAACGACGAAAATTTCAAACATTTTTTCTCATTTTAAAAACACAATATAAATCATTTCATAATTCTCAAAATCGCATATGTATCAAATGTCACAAATATAACACAATCCCATAATCATAAAAACAATCTCCTGCTAGTGTGTACAATCATGCCGGTGCCTTTCCGCGATCCTCAGAACTACCGGAAACACATAACACATCACACGGTAAGCATAAAGCTTAATGAGTTCCTCAAAATACCACATACAACACATTAGCCACTCGAGGCTATAACTCGATCGGACCCTCCGGTAAATGTGTCTTAGTGGGACCCTCCAGTCCCACAACTCAGATGGACCCTCTAGTCCCTCAACTCAGCAACTCAATATAATACACAGTAAGCATATCACAAAACAAATAACAATATATCTCAATTCACATCACATACACATAAGACCCTCTAGTCACACATAAGTTACCACTCAAGGTAAGTATAGTGAGAAAACACACCTCGTAAGCTAGCAAGTGAAAACCTCGTACTCGGAAATCTCGAACTCTACCCACCGGTCTAGCCTCCATCTAACACATAATAATTATCCCTAATTAATATTGGCCCTCAAGAATCTAGACTAGCCCTTCTACACTCACGGAAGGGTAAAAGACCATTTTACCCTCCATAGGCTTAATAGTCCATAATTTGACTAAACCCTAAAAGTCAACAAAATTCAACGGTAGGGAGTACGCTACGCGTACTCGATCTTTATGTTGCGCGTACTTGACCGCCATACATGCATCGGGGATACGTGTAACAACCAAAAATTTCAACAAAATTTAACTTTTCAAAAACAACCCATTTTAATCACGTTCTTACAAAAAGGTTTTCAATACATTTATTATCAGAGTATTCCCAGGTCCATATCATAAAACATAAACACGAGGAGCGGTACGATCACGCCTTTGCCTTGCTACGGTCTCCTGAAGAACCTGAAAAACATTAAACCACAACTGTAAGCCCGAAAGCTTAGTGAGATACCCCAAAAATACCAACCACATATACCATACACATAACATGCTATATCATATCGAATCACAGAACAACCATGCATATCAGGTCTGCTGTGTGACTGGTCCGCCCCACCGGCCAACAGTCCACCTAGTCCACCCTCCGCGTCTAGCCATATACATCGATTATGCAGGGTGGTTGGTCTGCCCGCACCGGGCCTTCAATCCACCTGGTCCACTCTCTGAGTCTATAATATGACTGGTCCGCCCGCACCGGACCTTCAGTCGGCCTGGTCCACTCTCCGAGCCTCAACACATCTGGTCCGCCCTCGTGGGGCCTACAACCTATCCGGACCGCTCGTTGGGCCTTCGAAATAACCGGTCCACCCTGGGTATGTTGGCCTACAGCACAAAGCAGGTTCCGCCTCAACCCAACCCCATTCAAACAACCATGTGCACATAAACATACAATCATGTAACAATTCATATTCAATCAAACCGATCTAGCAGATCACATAACACAACATACTCTAAGCAGGATACCGACCTAACCGGTCACTAGCATAGCATCATCCTATATACCTGGATACCGACCTTAACCAGGTCTCTAACGAATATTATCCTAACTACCAGGATGCAAACATAGTAAAACAGCAACATAACAACAATACCCGTATTACAATCCGATAAAGGGTCGGCCTTGGTGCCTTAGACCCTGTTGATATAGTGAGGATAACTCACCTCGCAACTGCTGACTGAAATGATAGATCACGCTGCTCCAACCTCCGACACGAACTTCACCACTGATAATACCAAAAGACTGAACTCAATAAATACCAATAATTACCAAAATACCCCTCGAAGTCAACTGGTCAACTCTTGGTCAAAGTCAAAGTCAAAGTCAACCTTCTGGCTGACTCAACTCGCCGAGTCAGCCCGCTGACTCGCCGAGTCCCCTAATACTAAAAAGGACCCCCTTCCAACTCACTGAGTCATCCCTTGACTCACTGATTCTTAGCTTAACTAGGAAAGGCTAAGACCTCAAGAACAGACTCGCCGAGTCCATGAACAGACTCGCCGAGTCCAAGGCTATCTTCAACCAACTCGCCGAGTTGTTCTTCAAACTCGTCGAGTTCCTACACGCCTTCAAGCAACAAGTTGAGTACACCCTTGTGACTTGCCGAGTACCGCTTGTTCTTAACCCATACAGAAGCCTTTCAGGCCATGCAATTGATCCAAAACGTAGATCTACCCTTCTACAACCCTTCCATCACGTAAAGTGGCAAACTTTACGTGAATCCAAAGAGATCTAGGCATTTTACACTCTAGGGCTAGGGTTTGGGAGAAGATGGCTTCACCAGTCACTCAATAACAGGGACTTTAATGCACTTTAGACCTTCTCCATTCTAGATCTGAGGTAGCAACCTCAGATCTAACCTTCAAACTCCATATACCACAAGCCAAACTTTCCATACAACCCAAAAATGATGAATCTACATGAATAGCAGCCCAAAAACGAGATAATACCTCAAAGAGAAGCCCTCAACAGCAAGGAATACGAATCTAAGCAAAGCCCCTTGCTCCAAGCCTCCTAACTCTCCAAGATCTTCCTCCAACTTTCTTCTCCAAGGCTCAAATGCACTCAAATCCTTCACAATCACGTTTCTATGGTTTTCTAGACTTCAAGGGAAGGTAAGGAGGCTGGGGAGAGGGTATAATGCTCTTTATATAGGGCTCATTCCCCGAAATTAGGGTTTTCTTCGCACAGCGCCTACTCGCCGAGTCCAGCTTTGGACTCGCCGAGTTGGCCACTTAACACGCGACTTGAGTTGCGACCCTACTCGCCGAGTCCACCCATGGACTCGCCGATTTGCCCTTTAAATTTACACTTTGAACCCCGAACCTGCACTCCTGGACTCGGGATGTTACAATGCGCGACCCCTAAGCCGAGCGTACTGGATTTACGCCCAACATACTATCCGGTTTCCTCATTCTCACTCCTTTGGTCTTAAGCAGTTAAGACCTTGTCTCATCTCATAGATCCACACTCTCTAATAGCTCCTAACCCATAAAGTCAGTGACTTTAAGCCTTTACATGGCTGAAAAGATCACAAAACTCAAAATATACACTCTTTTGTCTCAATGGATCTCATAACTCATACATCGAGTGATTTCAACGTCCAAGATTGGATTTTTATGACATTACACTACTCATATGTTCAAAAGGGGTTGGTCCTAGTCTCTTGAGTTCAAAATCTCATCAAGTCTCCACCTTTTTGGGACAAATCCTAAAATACTCAAATAAGATGCTCATAACAAAAGAGAGGCAAAGTCTGAAGCTTTATACCTCAACAAGAAGCTCCCCACTTTGATTTTATCGGATCTAGAAGCTTGGACTCCAACTCCTTATTCTTCAAGACCTCCTATTCTCTTCAAAACCACACAAAAACTCTCAAGGCTCAAACACACACACACAAGCTCTAGAATGAGGGTTAAGGCACTTTTAGGCCTTCTCTCTAAGAATGGTGGCCAAAAATTAGGTCATCATATCCCTTATATAGGGGACTTACCCTAGATTAGGGTTTGCACTGTGGGCCTAGTACACCCAACATACCCATGGGTACGCCCAGCGTACTAGGTGATCTATTCGTCACATGCACACTGACGAGTACGCTAAGCGTACACCTTAGGTACTCCCCGCATACTCATTTTCACTCTTTATACAATAAGGAACAAAATAGACAACAACTCAATAGATCAAGGTTCACAAGGTATAACTGGACTTGGGATGTTACAAATCTTCCCCACTTGAATCAGACTTCTCCCTCGAAGTCATGCACCTTAAACAGTTCTAGATGTTGCTCCCGCATCTCGGACTCCAACTCCTAAGTCATCTCGGACCCTTTCCGATGTTGCCACTGAACCTGAACCAGGGGCACCTCCTTATTCCTCAAACTCTTTACCTTTCGATCTACAATTGCGATTGGTCTTTCAATGTAATTTAGGCTCGTATCGACCTGAATGTCTTCTAGTGGTACCATTGTCGTCT
Organism: Lactuca saligna; assembly: GCF_052625555.1. Lineage (NCBI taxonomy): Eukaryota > Viridiplantae > Streptophyta > Magnoliopsida > Asterales > Asteraceae > Lactuca > Lactuca saligna. The sequence goes on from NC_136417.1 coordinate 2,338,132, forward strand.
CATCAGCCACACACTTCCTCAACTGGGACACGTGGAAGGTGTCATGGATCTGGCTCAACTCCACAGGTAACTGTAACACCCTAAATTTAGAAGGGCGAAAAAGAGAAGAAAACCTCAAATGAGGAAGTGACTCGTTGAGTAGATGGGTGACTCCATGAGTAGGAGCGCGAGTTGGTCGCGAGTTTAGTGACCTACTCGACGAGTCAGAAGACTGACTCGACGAGTTGGCCAGGTTTGGGGAAAACCCTAAATGTGGGCCTTATATCCTATTTAAGGAACATTATACCCTTCATCAGCCCCCTTGATACTCCTTTAAGTCCATAACAAAAACCCTAGAGCCTCCCTTGAGTTGTAAATCATTTTGAGAGTTTTAGAGCATTCTTGAAGCTTAGAGGAACAAGAAGGAGGTTGGAGGTTCAAGGAGGAAGGAGTAGATCCAGAAGATTCACACCATTTGCTTCTGTTTTTGGTAATCAAAGTTCCTTCCTTGAATTCTAATTTGTTTGATCTCCTTATGTCCCTTTTATGGAGTTTATGGTCCGAGAAGGATGTCTTCTGGGATTTGGACGTCCCCAAGTGTGACAACCTGAAATTTCCCATTCTAATCAAACCATTTCAATCCAATAGAAGTAGAGCAGTTACAATGAAAATTCAGACTTAGAATATAAGTTTGGCAGTTTTAGGGTTTTACACCGAAAAGGGGTATTAGGAGAGTGGTTGCACTAGGATTTTGTGCAACACTGTAAATTCCATTACCCTAGAATCATTAGAATCCATTCCGAGATTAGAAATATTTTCTGCCAAAAATCTCAGGACTATAAATAGAATTCTGAACCAAATTGGTTCATTAGTTGAATTCCATTTAGAGAAAAGCCCATTTCTCTCTCACGGATCTTCGGGTTTTCATCCCAGATTGTGAGTCTACTTCCCTAGATGTGTTTTAATACTTGTTATATGCTTTATAACATTGTTACATGTCCAAAATCATCCAAGATCACAAGGCTTTTGGAGTTTACGGCCAAGGGTTTCTTGGGCCGTAAACCCCATTTCCAAGGGACAAATGTGCCCTAACTCACCCCCTTAAGCCTAAGGACTTTAACCCTCATATGCTTGTGACTATTTTAGACATCAAAACACTTCAAAATCATAAGTTTATAGGAGTTTACGGCCAAGAACATTTCTTGGGCCGTAAACCCCTTTTCCAAGGGCTAAAAGTGCCCTAATCACCCCCAAAGGCTTGGACTTCATGTTAGACAAATACCTTAAAGTGTTTAGGACCTAGAAAACTCATGAAAAGCTCAAGTTTTGAAGAGTTTACGGCCAAGAGTATTTCTTGGGCCGTAAACTCCCATAAAGGGGTCAAATGACACCCTAAACACTTCCTAAGGCCAAGGGACAATTTTAACAAGTACCTAGATGAGTTATGGACTAGCTAAAACATTTAGAACCCCATGTTTGAGGGAGTTTACAGCCCAAGATGTTCTATGGCCGTAAACTCCAAGAAATGGTACCAAATGGTGCCATAAATCCTCTTAAGGCCAAGTACAAAAGCTTAGAATTGTTCCTAGTTATTTGAGAGACTTGAAGGCACCATAATCACCCTCCCAAGGGAGTTTACGGTCGTAAACTCCAAGGGAAAAGGGTCTTTGGGCCGTAAACTCCCCAAAGGAGTCAATATGGTGCCCAAACACTTGTATATGCCTTGAAACAATTCCCACTAAGGTTGTAGTAATTGAAAGTACAATCCCAAGCCTTGGTTGGGAGTTTACGGCCAGGAACTTACTTCCTTGGGCCGTAAACTCTAATGAATATGGTCTTTTGACCTTAAACTCACATTAGGGGCATTGCACTCCTTTGTTGCAATCCTTTAGCCTCCTAGCACTTGACCAAAAGTGTTATCCTCGCGCTTAAATGTTATTACTTGTATAATTAGTGTTATAATCACTAATTTAATTTATATACATATGTTTTCATATGTAATTAGGATCATTGTGTGTGTCTAAGTCTCCACTTGACACCAAGCACTTGTCCGATCCTTCCGTACGATAACAGTCCGTTCAATTCCAGTCACTTACCGCAGGTGAGTTCATACCCCTTAACTAATGTTTTACACTCTTTTTAAATGTTTTATGGGGGGGGGGGGGATACAAGTAGAATCATGCTACTTATTATGTCAATCACATGTGATTAGCAAGTAGGATTATATTACTTATTACATCAATCACATGTGATTAATATACAACAATCAAATGATTTGGCTACTTATTAGCCGTTTTACCAAACAGTTTCCTTCAAATGACTTTTTATAACATTTTATTTACACTGTACAGCTTACTCCGTACATTTCCTTTCAAACTTATTTACAACCGTGTTTCAAACAAATGTTTCCTTATACTTAAACTGTTTTATTAAACTTATGCCTTCAAATTGTTTTATAGATTGACACCAAGTCGATCTTTTCTTAAAATAATACTTATATTTCAAATGTCTTACAAATCTTATTTATGCTTTTATATTATAAATTGCATGCCTCTATATGTATACTTATATAAGAAATGTTTAAAAGACTTAGGAAGGCTATCCACCCTATTTCCTTTTCGCGCCTTAAGATGTGGTCTGGTGGGATTTTGGGTATTCGTCCGAAGGTCGTTTAAATATTAGTTATATATCATGTACACATATATAGTCATAAAAGGTCCTTCCAGTTCATCCTATGCCCTTGGGTAGCAAGGGTATACATCCATGTCCATACGTACACTTAGATTACTAGAAAGCTACCATATGGGTAGTTCAGGAAGATACTAGAACCATTGCTAGAATGCGATATCATTCAATGAGTCAGTTCATTCATGAGTCAATAATTTCTAGAACTTTTCAGTACATTACATATACAGCTATACTAGGACGAGAACATATACAACTATACTAGAATGATTACATTAATATACTTGCTAGATAGAGAGAACACACATTACAGCTAGCACACGTAGAACATTACAGTACACTACTGTACTATTACATGATCGCTCTTACTTGAGTACAATTACATGATCACACTTACATATACATAGAACAGACGTCATTAGGTGCTATAGCACGGAACCAGTTCAGGATCTAACTATACTGATGAATCACACCACAATTGTGATAGTTATATCGAGTATACATGATCATTCGGTAATGTGGATGCTCACGGCTTGCGTTCATGCAGGGGTCGTGGGTAGGTCCCAAAATCCCTTTGATAGGGGAGCGTATAGTCTGGGATCTAGACATCACATTATACCTTATCCCTCAAATAAGGCAGTTGAGTACCGATGTAGTTATTTTTATTAAATACTATAGTACTTGGAAGTATTACCCTAGATTTAAGGTAATAAGTACGGTTGTAGTTGGACACTACACCATAGTACTACATTGATTTTCCATTACATATTGTAGTGATAACCTCACTTAAACATTATTGTACAAACTATATTTTTGAATAATGATAGTTATACTTTGGAAAATACATCCTCTTACAAGAGACACACACATTCAGAACAGTTAGGTCTTGGTAGAAGACTACATTCAGAACAGTTAGGTCTTGGTAGAAGACTCCTTTTATTATTAATAGGAATCATAGGGATTCTAGGGTTTTTCAAACACTTACAGTTCATATACACTTTCAATACTTTTAAGTACATATACTTACATTTTCTCACATACAAATTAAGACACTAAATACTTATGATCTCACCAGCTTTAAAGCTGATACTCGCTTTCAAAATTACTTGTATCCTCAGGTCATCATAGACAGGTACCGATGCAAGGAGAAAGGAAGATGGAGCTTGTTCAAGGCTTATCTTTCATTTTGATTTATGCTTTAGTGTTTATCAAAATTTGACAGAACACATTTGTATAATAATTATATTATTAATGCAATGGATGATGTTGTTGCTTGTTTACTACTTTACATTGTTGTTGATATTATACATGACGTCCTCCGCCCCAGAACGTTTCCGCCGTTCCTGGTTTTGGGGTGTGACACCAAGCTAGATCCTTCCAGATTTAGAGGTGTTCAGAGTAGTAGAGGCATAAAGGTGGAAGCTTTATGCCATTATACATCTCCATGCAAAGATTAAGTGGTTATTATGGCCTTTTGAGCAAAAAGGGCCATGCATGGGTGCAAAGGTAGTAGCTTTGTGTGATATCCCGACCCTAGGAGGTCAGATCTGGGTCTTGGATGCCTTGAGCTTGTCTGAAATCATCTAAATAGTGTTGGACATAGAGAGACTCGGCAATTCAGTTGTGGGAGTCGGCGAGTTAGGCTAGTTCTTTCCCCAAAACCCTTCTGTTAAGGGTATGAGTGAGCTTGGAAAGGGACTCAGTCAGCCCGAGTCCATAATGGTCATGAAGTTCATCGTACTCGACGAGTTCAAGGAAGAACTCGGCGAGTCTAAGTCAATCTCCTTAGTTTATGAAGATGGACTCGACGATTTGTTCATACAACTTAACGAGTCATAGCCTAGACAGATTCATATGTGGATGATGAACTCGACGTGTTCAAGGTCGAACTCGGAGAGTCGGATGAAGTTGGTCCCGATTGTATGGTTGAAGGAGAACCTGTCGAGTTATTGATAGACTTGACGAATTGATTCGGGATTGTATGGGGTTGGAGGAGCATGGACTCGACGAGTTGGTAGATCAAATCGGTGAGTCAAGTCAACTGGAGGTTGACTTTCACGAAGTTTGACCAGGGTTGACTTTTGGATTATTATGGTCTAAATGTTGTTTTGGGTATTGATAGTTCGGGAAGCCGAAGGGTCAACAGTTCAGAAGTGTCGGTTAGCAGTCAGAAGTGTTCAACAAATCTTCAGTAGTGTGAGGTGAGTCTCCTTACTGTTTTTATGGGTCTACGACCATAATACCGTCCCATTTAGTTTATGTATGGTAGGAAGACCTGGGGGTTAGCCCTAGGCTTTATGCATAAAAGACCAGGAGGAGGCTCTTAGCACACAATATGTTATTATGTATGGTAGGAATACCTGGGGGTTAGCCCTAGGCTTTATGCATGAAAGACCAGGAGGAGGCTCCTGGAACACAGTATGTTATTATGTATGGTAGGAAGACCTGGGGGTTAGCCCTAGGCCTTATGCATGAAAGACCAGGAGGAGGCTCCTGGCACACAGTATGCTATTATGTATGGTAGGAAGACTCGGAGGTTAGCCCTAGGCAACATGTATGAAAGACCAGGAGGTGGTTCCTGGCACGTTGTATGCTGAGTAGCCTATTAGAGTAGTATGTACAGTTGTCTTTGTGATGCTTGCATGGAAGACCAGGGGGTGACCTTTGGCACTTGTCTGTAAGACCCAGGGAGTGGCCCCAGGCTTGACAAGGAAGACCACGTGCGGCATGTGGCATAACAACAAGACTATGTGTGGCACATAGCACCTTACTTGATTATGGATATGTTTGTTATGTATGGCTCATGGTTACATATGGCATGTATGGATCAGTTGATATGTATGGTATGTGGTATCTGGAAACTCACTAAGCTTCATGCTTACGGTTTTTAGCTATTTGAATCAGGTACTAAGGTTTTTCCAAGGAAGGGGCTCGGGGCGATCGCAGCACATCACACCATGTTTTCAGTACTAGATGATCTTTGGGATTTAAAACTCTGATAATTGTTTTATTAAGAATGTTATTAAATGATTGAGCAAAATTTATTAAGCGGTTTTTAATTAATCAAAATGAAATTTTTGGTCTTGACTTTTAGGATGTTACAATTTGGTATTAGAGCCTTGGTTTGAGGGATTTGGGCACACTCTCGGGTGTGTCTGGACTCAAACCGAGGGCTTGATATGAAAATTTTCAAAAGGAACTTGAAAATTATTTGAAAAGAACAAGGTGTATAATGCGTGCAATCGACCGAGCTTAAGTAAGTGGTTCCCAAAATACCAATACATGTTTGATATGTGACATGATATGATTATATGAATTGCATGCTTATGTGAACTTATAGTATTGAATGCTAGAACTAATCAGCCAGTAGTAGGATGGCATGTTTAGGTTATGCCTAATTGTATGGGCCCTAGAATTGCATGCTAGTGTAGATTCCTAATAAGAGGATATAAAGGCTTGTTTGGTTAGATTTTCCGCTTGTCTAAATGTTGCTTGCTTTGTGCTTTGTGGGACTTTAATTAATGGGATTTAGCTACTAAATGAATGCGTTAAGTCACATGTGATCAGGGTTGAATAATCTCAAAGTGCTGGACTTAACCCTATTGCACAGCTCTTGTCTAAGTCTAACCGTTGTAGGGATAAGTCTTTTACTTGAAGGATTATCCGAGCCTCGTCACATGTGATGGTATTCATGTAGTGGTTAATTGGAATTATGAAGAGTCTTTCATCAACTGAGGATTGGGTTTGGGAGTGTAGATTTCCCTAGGGTAAGCCTAGGAGGAGAGTAGCAGAAAGCAGCAGTAGTAGAGGGGACTTTGTAAAGTCGAAGAAATCCTTGAGGAAAGTACGGATAGATGTGGAAGGTAGTATGGGCCCGTACTATTGAAAGCAGAGGATCCATACTCGAGTCAAGGAGGGCCGATATAGAACCAGGAAACTTGTAGTATGTGAGACCTTCTGAGGTTACATACGACCCTGACAATTATGTTTTTCATTTCAGAATGGTGATGATTAAGCGACATGGAGCATGAGGATCATGATATGGCTCAAGATCAGGTTCGGGTGCAGGTTCCGAGCCAGTGGATGAGGGACTACGCGAGTTCATCGCGACTGAGATCACGAGAGGTATCCTTGAGTCGACCCTGGTGATTTTTGGGTCGATCAAGGAAGGGATTATTGTGCTAATGGTGGATCGCCTCAAAGCGTTCCGAAGTGATATGGCATCTAGCCAGTCATAATTGCACACGTTGTCTTTCAAGGACCTCAGGGGGTGGCGCGCCAGACTTCCATGGGGTGAAGGACCCAACTGTTTCCTGGAGATGGATTGCAGACACTGAGTCTGCACAGTTGACGAGCTTCTGTCCCGAGGGGTCGAAGGTTTGATTTGCTACAGGATGCTTGAGGGACAGAGCTAGAGACTAGTGGGAGTCAGTTGATGATTCCCTAGGAGCTTCAGCCATTGAGGCTATGACCTAGTCCAACATTGTGACCAGGTTTAGGGCAGAGTTTGCACCAGTTGTGGAGCTTCAGCAGCTGGCCAAGGAGTTCCTATTCATGAGACAGACGACGGAGTTGGTGGCAGAGATTACCGCTAGGTTCTGGGAGGGGCCTTATTGGTGCCTCAATATGCAGGGGATGAGGAGATGCAGAGGACCCACTATCATGACATGTTGAGAGCTGCTATTCGGGAGCATGTCAGCTTCTCGACATGCCCGACCCTGGCCTCTATAATTGCCAAGGTGCAAGAAAGGGAGATTGATTCGGAGCACATTGCGAATAGGAGGTTGGATCAGATGTATACTTTGGAGGGTCCCGAGAAGAGCCCCGAGACTTCAGATCAGCGATTAGTAGGTCAGTATGGTCGAAGTCAATGTAGCACGTGCGGGAAACTGCACGAGGGAGTTTGTCGTTCCAGGGGTTCAGGCTGCTACAAGTGTCGCAGTGATTGTCACATCAACAAGGACTGTCCACAGGGGGCAAGACCATTATGTTTTCACTACAATTAGGTGGGCCACAAGAAGGCCGACTGCCTGACAATGAGGGGAGGATCAGGGAGTGCGTCTGCCCCGATAACTTTGAGAATTATGGATGGGTGAGAGGGTAGGGCCTTGTAGTGACAGATGAGGGAGATCCGGATTACAGCACAGAATGTTGTAGGTATGTATCAATGGCTATTTTCGATTCTATGTGTATTAGGATCGTTTCTACCTCAGTCTCAGGTGATAGTCTGTATGATTTGTTTCTCTGCTTGTATTCGGATTGTATTTTCAGAATTGCCATATGCCAATTGCATACCAGGAACTATTAGTAGCTAGTGTAAGGTTATCTCTTACTTCGGGTTCAAAGTGTCCAGTATTATCTCGATTGCGACCGAAAATGGTTCAGGAGCGTTACGTGGAGGTTGGTAGACAGGTTCCATGGAGTAGTCATCCACCATCATCAGGGTTCGGTGGTTCTAGTATTGGTGTTTGGAATAGATTTTGGAAGCATCAAGGGAAGTGGTCTATCATGAAAGAGGTTGCTCTGAGCATTACTTATTCAGACCTTAAGGACGTCAGATTGAGCTCAGGGGATTATCAGTACCGGGGATGCAGGAAGTGTTCATCTAGTATTCGGTAATCGTACAATATTTGGAGTGGGCTAGTGAAGTATCGCTAGCAAGATTAAGGTGATGGTAGTTATCATGCCTTTTGTATAAGGGAGGAAGGAATGGAAATCCTCAGACTTTCGCGTGCCGTAAAGACTTAGCCGAAGCTAAGTGGGGGAGAAACAATCATGTTACGGGAGCAGAAGCGGTTTTGAAACTGTGATAAGTTTCGCTCTCCTGTCAGGGAGAAAGACAGCCCAGGCAGCTGTATGAATTGAGGATAGTGTGAATTGGAAGTTCGAAAAACTTACCCATTGTGAGATCGCATTCTTGGGATGTCTAATAGCAGGTTTCAGAAGAATCAGTTGGGAGTTTTAGTTAGGACATGAGTACAGCTTGGGGTATTAGATTGTCCTTGTATGCTCGATTATGGGTATGTACGGATTAGTAGTGAGCGAAAGACCATGGCCAGCGGTCGAGTAAGTGTGGAAGGTATTGTAAGATTATGGGTTAGCCGTAGCATCCACTAGCAGCCAGTTGACATGGAAGGTGTTGTCAGACTACCGGATAGTCGTATCATTCACAAATGCTCAGATAGTATGAGAAGTGTAGTAAGATTGCGGGGTGGTTTGTAGCAATGGTTAGCAAATAGTGTATGAGTGTTGTAAGACTATGGGGTGGCCTGTAGAGTTCACTAGTTAGCAGATAGAGTAAGGGAGTTATAAGACTGCAGTTGGGCCATTGGAAATCGTATATGAGTATAATTAGACTGTGGTGTGGCCCGTAGCATTAGTATAGTAAGACTGTGGGGTGGCCCGTAGCATTATTCGACAGATAGCGTAGAAGTGTGGTGAGACTGCGAGGTGGCCCGTAGCATTAATTGGCTAATAGCACAAAAGTGTTGTAAGACTATTGGGGTGGCCCGTAGCACTCACTAGTTAGAAGAACGAGTATAGTAAGACTACAGGGTGGCCCGTAGCATTCGTCAGTCCTTATTCGACAATACGCATGTATCAGATGTGTGATTCGCTGGCAGGGTTTTTCAGATAGTTTAAGATAGGGCGGGGCAGCCGCTCGGATGTGAGTGAGCCACATTATGAATAGATTCATATTGTGGTAGATCAGTTGGGACCAAGGTGGTCTCGGTTCATCCAGTAGGTGGATTGGAGTCAGCAGGACTTCATGCAATAATGATGGTAAGGGATTTGGTGTAAGAAGTCGTGAGTTGATCGGGTGGTGCTAAGTTGCTCACCGTGGAACCAAATGATCTCAGAGAAAACGATTTGGCTCGATGATGTTGTTCTCGTCTGAGCCTTAAACGTAGCAGAGAGGGATCTGCTACTCGAAGGATTGTCTGAATTCTCACGTTGGGTGAAGTTTTCAGTATTGGAGCATCGTTGTGGGATTATTCTGTGAGTATTTGTAAGAAAGCCAACACTGGTAGTGGCCAGGAGTGCGGTTTCAGCAGAGGATTGGTCCTCGAAGGAGATTGGTAAGGTTTGTTGCTTATAGGAATATGCCTTGGAAGGACCGGTAACAGTACAAGGAAAAGGGGTGGATCCATTGTGTATCAGTGTAAGTGCACTGGTAGTACCGGTAGTACCGGTTGGGTAAAAGTGTTGTACTCGAAGATAGTAGTGATCGAATTATTCTAAATATGATGTTTTCAAGGATTTGATCGGATATACAAAGTGTGTACCTATTGGTGAAGTGGTAAGTGGATTGTAAGGTAGTGGACCATGGTGGACTTTGAGGACGAAGTCTAGTTTAAGTGGGGGAGAGTTGTAACACCCTGAATTTAGAAGGCGAGAAAAAGAGAAGAAAGCCTCAAATGAGAAACTAACTCATCGAGTAGATGGGTGACTCGATGAGTAGGAGTGTGAGTTGATCGCGGGTTTAGTGACCTACACGACGAGTCAAAAGACTGACTCGACAAGTTGGCTAGGTTTGGGGAAAACCCTAAATGCGGGCCTTATACCCTATTTAAGGAACATTATACCCTATTTAAGTGGTTATTATGGCCTTTTGAGCAAAAAGGGTCATGCATGGGTGCAAAGGTAGTAGCTTTGTGTGATATCCCGACCCAAGGAGGTCAGATCTGAGTCTTGGATGCCTTGAGCTTGTCTGAGATCGTTTGAATAGTGTTGGACATAGAGAGACTCGACAAGTCAGTTGTGGGACTCGGTAAGTCAAGCCAGTTCTTGCCCCAAAACCGTTCTGTTAAGGGTTTGAGTGAGCTTGGAAAGGGACTCAGTCGGCCCGAGTCCATAATGGTCATGAAGTTCATCGTACTCAACGAGTTCAAGGAAGAACTCGGCGAGTCTAAGGCAATCTCCTTAGTTTATGAAGATGGACTCGACGAGTTGTTCATACAACTCGATGAGTCATAGCCTAGACACATTCATATGTGGATGATGAACTCGAAGTGTTCAAGGTCGAATTCGGCGAGTCGGATGAAGTTGGTCTCGATTGTATGGTTGAAGGAGAACACATCGAGTTATTGCTAGACTCGACGAGTGGATTTGGGGTTGTATGGGGTTGGAGGAGTATGGACTCGACGAGTTGGTAGATCAACTCGGCGAGTCAAGCCAACTAGAGGTTGACTTTGACCTTTGACTTTGACCAAGTTTGACCAGGGTTGACTTTTGGATTATTATGGTCTAAATGTTGTTTTAGGTATTAATAGTTCGGGAAGCCGAAGGGTCAGCGGTTTAGAAGTGCCGGTTAGCAGTCAGAAGTATTCAGCGAATCCTCAACAGTGTGAGGTATTGATAGTTACTAGAATTATCCAAGTGGGAGACTGTTGGATTAGTATCTAAGTCCATAACTATAATTGGTATATACTTGACCCGATCCAGCATGGTCCATTTGGGTTGCATGGCATCATGCATTTGGATAGACTAAAATGAGATAAATAACACTTAAGGTTTATTAATATATTATCAGTTCTAATATATTAATAAGATTATTTAATTAGTATTGATCAAGAATTAATATAGAATTGATTAAGTGATCAAAAGAAGACTAATTAAATATATGGGTTGATTGTGTAAATCATCCATACTTGTATAGTGAGCTAAGACTCCATGGATTATCAAGTTAGGCTAAAACCCATAGGATACTCCATGGTGTATTTGAACCCATGGATCCAAGGAAATGGAAAGCCATGACAATTAGGGTTTACCCTAATTGTAACAACTATATAAGCATCTTATTCTTGTGCAAAAATTGGCCACTATGTGTATATGTACAGGGCAAGCCGGTTTCATGCAGTGTGCATTTTCTCTCAAGTTATTCCATGTGTATTTAGTGTTGTTTGAACCATTTGAGGTGTCACGCTTTGGGCACTAGGCTCTTAAGCTCCATGAAATCAAGCTACATCAAAGAGGTATGTATTTTAACTTGTTATATTACCATGTATCAATGTTTTGGTATGCTAGTTAGGATAATACCTTGGATAATCATATTTGCATGTATAATAGAGAAAACATAGATCCAAGGTATTTAGGGTTGCATGTACACTTATGAGTGTTAGAATGCTCAAAACCCAACAGTGGTATTAAATCTTAGGCTTGTTTTCAATTATATTTGATGCTATTTGCAAGAAAAAATCGTTTTTTTTTGGAATCTGCCAGTTCACCACGAGGTGGTGATTGTTCAGTGAAAAAAAAAACATTTTTTTGGCCTGTTTTGGATTAAAATCATTACCACAAAGTGTTTTTGTTTATAAAACTTGATTTTGATGTTATGGTAATGTTTATTCTCATCCAAAATAAATGATAATTGTCATAGTTTATAGATTTTTTTTTAGTTTATGTGATTAGCTAAGTTCTTGAAAATTGTTGATATGAATTATCTTGTTCTTATAAGTTGTTTTAGATTAATAGAAAACTTATATGAAATTGTTGATATGGATTGTTCATGCTTATGAGTTTTGGTAGATCATATGAATTATTTACAAAAGGTGTCTATTAGTTAATTCTTGATCTAAATGTATTTTAATGGAGTCCATAATTTGTCTTTAAATTACGGACTACCAAAAGTTTTTTTGTGTTACCTTGTGTTATGAGTTATTTTAGATCAATGAAAAAATTATGTGTTAGTTGTTTTTCAATCCAAATTGATCTAAAAGTTGATCATAAAATATGTTTTTATAACTTGTCTTCAAGTTATATGAAAAGTCATATTTGTGAATCTTAAAACTCATAATTATTGCCAAAGGTTACACAAAAATGTAGAGCCTTTTTCATTAAATTGTTTTATGACTCCATAACTTGTCCTCGAGTTATGGATGTTTAAGAGTCACTTCTTTAAAAATGTTATTAAAGAATAAGAGGTTACATTAAAATGAAGAGTCTTCATTTTAATGAACCATTTAAACTCATAAGTTATGAAATGAAAAGTCTTGAATAGTTTCAAAACTTCTCCTCAAGTTTTGGAATTTGTAAAGTTACCCCCTTATGTACACTTTAATTCCAAATTGAACCTTAGAATTTTAAAAGGTTTAAAATTCAACATTTATACTATTATAATAATTTTAATTATATAGATATGTATAGGATAAAGTCAATATTACCATTAGTAGGCCTCATTCACGAAGCCAGTCTATAAGGGGGTATAAGGTTACTACTTATAAAATGACAGTTTAATGCAAGCATACAAGAAGCAAGTTCCAAGATTTATACCCCAGTGAAGCTGGAAATGATGTGAGAACTCTAGATCTAGGAGTTCTCATTTGATCAAATCTCCTTCCTCCAAACTCTTATTCTTCAACTCTCACCAACACACACTAAAAACACACACAAGAGGGTTAAATCTCTTCAAGAGGGAATAGGGTTTCGAAATGGGACTTAAAGGCCTATAGAGGCTAAGAAATAAGAGGATCAAGGTTCATTAAGTTGTTTAAATAAGGTCCAAACCCTAAATTTTAGGGTTTATCCCCTGTATGCGTACTCCCCACGTACGAGGAGTACGCCCCGCGTACTATAAGTTTTCCAAAAATGGCAAAACTGCCCATAGGGACCATATCTGCAAAATATTTACGTACCAAGGGTAAAAAATGGAAGTACCTTAGATCGAGTGTTACATAGAGTTATAGATAGAGATAAACTATGAGTAAAGTACGAGAAGATACTAAGAAGTGGCTAAGAGAAAAGTACGAGAAACTAAGTAGATGATAGAGAAAGAGATAGATAAGATGAGAAAGAGTAGAAAAAAGATTATAGGAGAAAGTTAGAAGAGATAGATGAAAGAAGAAAGAATATCATTGTATGCTATTAGAGAAAGAGTTAGATAATAGAGTATAAAAAAGTGAAAAAAGAAGGAAGATATTAAAAAAAAAAAAAAAAAAAAACGAAAAAATAACTCACCAGATGATGTTGTAGAGATTTATGTTTTGTATGTTCAAAGTAACAACTATGGTATCAAAAGATAAGACAAGAGCACAAGGACAAGATTTAGATAGTAGGTTGCTACCTTCCCTATGACACCAACCCACTCTTATCAGGGCTGGTCCTAGCGGATTTGAGGTCTGGGACACAAAAAAAAGATAAGGCCCTTCAAATTACATAATTTTATAGCCAAAAATCTAGATTTCATGTGCAAAAATGTTGCATTTACTAATTCACCAAAAATGTACAATTATTTGAAGTTGTTAAGGTTTACAAAAGAAACTTCGTTGATGAATGCATGTTTTGAAGCTTTCAAGTTTCGATAAATGTATCTTTCTTGATGAATAACATAGTTATGATTGGTCCATAAATTTTCATTCCCCGAGCAAAAAAACTTAACAAAACCTTTATATGCAAAAAAAACTTAACAAAACCTTTATATCATAAATGAAGTGAAATATAAATTAGCAATTTAAACATATACATAATGGAGACAATTTGAACATAAAAAAGATTGACAATTTCAGATGTCGGTAAAACAGAAAGCCTTTAACAACATTTTTAAACAAAAAAAAAATGATTATGTTTGACATTATATTAAAATTATTACTAAAGTAATACCTAATTGAATATGAATGCACAAGTTTGATTTCTAAAAATGAAATTAGCAATAGAAATTTAAAAAATAAAAAAGTTTACTTATAGTGTTTGCCTCGAATTATAAATAGCAAATTGACTTTCACAAATTTCAAATTGATTTTAATAGCAAATTATCTCATTTATTTTAATTTTTTCTATCACACTCCATCAACCACAAATCCTTTTAGAAACATCTAAATTCTAACATACTTTTATTAGTGGAATATTAGTGGAACACACAGTAAATAATAACATATTAAAGAAATGAGAACTTAGCAAAGCTAATGTACTTAGACTTATAAATGTATTCAAAAATCAGAACTTAGATACCTTAATCTTTTTATTCGGATATCGGTGAGGGCCGGATGAAAATCGAACATTTAGCAATCAGACATTCAAGAGACGGCTGCTAGGGTTGTGATGATAATTATTCAAAATAAATCATTTAATCTGAGAGACCACAAAGACTATTTTAGTAAAATAGTCGTGCATTTCAACCTTAGATGGTTCATTGCTTCTTGATAACTGAGAAATCGTTTGCGCTGTTTCGAGAAGCACAAAAAATATCTATGTAATAGGTAAAATATTTCAAAACATGTTTCTTGATAATTGAGAAATTGTTTGTGTCATGTTGGAGGCAAACCAAGCATCATTTTGGGAGGCATGCCAAAAAATCAAACGTTCAGAAATGAAACATTCAAGAGGTGGCTGCTAGGGCTATGATGGTAATCCTTCAAAATAAATCCTTTAATCCGAGAGACCGCATTTCAACCTTAGGCGATTCATTGATTCTTGATAACTGAGAAATCGTTTGTGCATTTCGAGAAGCACAAAAAATATCCATGTAATAAGTAGAATATTTCAAAACAGGTTTCTTGATAATCGAGAAATTGTTTGCGTCATTTTGGAGGCAAACCAAGCGTCATTTTGGGAGGCATGCCAAAAAATCAAACATTCAAGAGGCGGTTGCTAGGGCTGTGATGGTAATCCTTCAAAATAAATCATTTAATCGGAGAGACCAAAAAGACGAGTTTAGCAAAATAGTCGTGCATTTCAACCTTAGTTGGTGCATTGCTTGTTGATAACTGAGAAATCGTTTGCGCTATTTCGAGAAGCACAAAAAATATCCATGTAATAAGTAAAATATTTCAAAACATGTTTCTTGATAATCGATAAATTGTTTGGGTTATTTTGGAGGCAAACCAAGCATCATTTTGGGAGGCATGCCAGAAAATCGAACATTCAGAAATCAAACATTCAAGAGGCGGCTGCTGGGGCTGTGATGGTAATCCTTCAAAATAAATTCTTTAATCTAAGAGACCGCAAAGACTAGTTTAGTAAAATAGTCGTGTATTTCAACCTTAGGCGGTTCATTGCTTCTTGATAATTAAGAAATCGTTTGTGCTATTTCGAGTAGCACAAAAAAAATTCATGTGATAAGTAAATATTTCAAAACATGTTTCTTGATAATCGAGAAATTGTTTGTGTCATTTTGGAGGCAAACCAAGCGTCATTTTGGGAGGCATGCCAAAAAAAATCCATAAACCCTAGAAAAAAGGTTTGAACACACGGGACCTCATACGCCTCAACCATTTAGACTACAAGGGCTTTATGTTTTCTACCGCATATTAAATTTTATATCATCTCGATCTGAATATATATACAATAATCGGAACTTGTAGGGGCCGTCATGTTTGACGAGGCCCGGGGTGATCGCCCAACTTGCCCGTGCTTTAGGACCGACCCTGACTCTTATCCCTACCGCAAACCCCACTCTTCATTATTCTCATATACGTTGATTCCTTTGGTCGTTCTCACTTCCATCAATGCAACAACATAAGCTCTCATCGGCACTCCATCTTCTTGAACTATAGAACTCCATAAAAAAACAAGTTGCCATTGCCATTCTCTCTACTCTTACGATTTCTTCCCCAATAGAGTATTAGAGTGTTCGATAATTTTGACAGAAAGATTTGAAATAAAAAGGATCTCAAGCTATTTCCGTATTCTTGAATCGATTAGCTATGAATTGGTGTGTGGAATTGTGAAATTGTTCATTTATATGATTATATCCATATTTATGTGTGGAAATTTTCATTTTTATCCATATTTGGTATATGAAATTATGAATCAGCATGTGAAATTGTGTATTTATATCCTTATTTGGTATGTGAAATTGCGAATTAGTATGTGAAACTGTTATATGTATTCATTTTTGTATCATGATAATAGAAGTTTTGTTATTTGTTGGTGGATTATGAATATTGATTTATGTTTTGTTGGAAGGTTAAAATGATATTTGTGTTCATTCAACATATCCATGGCTTACACAATTTTACCAAACAAAATTGTATCTGAATCATTTTAGACATCTTAAAATTCAACATGAAATCATTTAGTTTCCACTAAACGATGAAACTACCCTTAAAAAATAAAATACATAAAAGGTAAGAAAAAAAACAAAAATTATTTACATTGCATACAACATCATTCTACTCACATAAATTTGTTTCTACGCGACACATGCATATACACGTAGTTTGGTCATAAATTTAGATGAAATTGAAAAAGAATACGGTATATGGTAACCTAACAAAAATAAAAGTTAGATTTACAACGTAATGTTATTATATGTACTTAAACCCGTTAATCAAATTTCAAGAAACATTTTCTTTTTCCAGAAAAATGATGGAGGATTTATCATGAGTTTGCTGAATCGGGTGTTTTTATTGGCACTCAATTTATCCGTTAATCAAATTTCAAGAAACATTTTCTTTTTCCAGAAAAATGATGGAGGATTTATCATGAGTTTGTTGAATCGGGTGTTTTTATTGGCACTCAATTTATCCGTTAATCAAATTTCAAGAAACATTTTCTTTTTCCAGAAAAATGATGGAGGATTTATGATGAGTTTGTTGAATCGTGTGTTTTTATTGGCACTCAATTTATCGGTCAAAACCACAGTGAAAAACCATTTTGACTTTAGGTAAAATAACCCAATTTCATGTAACTTGTAATAGTAATTAAATATTCATAATTATCCGTGACTATCTACAACACCCCATCCAACTATCAATTTATCAAACGTTAATTAATAATAACATTTTTACCCCTTACAGTTAAAACATATTTTTAGTTTATATCATTTTCTATTTAAAAAAGTTAGTTCCAATCCTTATTACTTCAAGTTAGCATACATTGATATTTCAATATATATATATATATATATATATATAGTGTGGTTTGAGATAATTTACGAGTTTGATCCTTAACTTTTTTTTCTTAACTCGAACAGTCTTTATTACATCCTTTTGTTGTGCGTTTGGTCCTTGTATGATCTAAAAAACTATTATGCCCTTATTAACTATTTAATTAATTTATTATTTACAAATTATATATAAAATTAATAAATAATTTATAACAAATCAATTTTAATTATAAGAAAATGTAATTTAAATAATATATATATATATATATATATATATATATATATATATATATATATATATATGTATGTATGTATGTAGCTGAGCGTGGACGCACAACGTATATTTTTTAATATTTTAACAAAATATATATATATATATATATATATATATATATATATATATTACTATTATGCCCCCACTACCCACCACCATTTTAAAGATATATTTTTCAACATTTTAGCAATATACTTTTTACATGCGTCACACAACATGGCAATTTGTCTAGTTAAGTATATATTGTCTGAAATAATAAAAAATTCTCTACGTATTTATAAACTATAATAATTATTATATTTTTATTTATCATTGATTATTTTTATATAAGTATTTTGTTTTAATTTCTATGTTGATTAAGCTCGTATTAATCTACGATTATTCCTTAACGGATGAGGTAAGTTAAATGACCATAAATATAAATATTGTTATTTGTAAATAAAATATTAATTAAAATAGTTAATAAGATAACAACAGTCTTTTTAGGTCGGATTAAGCGTACAACAAAAATATCTAATAAGGACTGTCCGAGTTAAGAAAAAATTTAAGGACCTAACTCGTAGATTACCCCAAATAATAGGGACCATTTGTGTGTCTATATATATATATATATATATATATATATATATATATATATATATATATATATATATATATATTGAAAAAGTTGAAGTATCAATATATATTAAATTAAAGTAAGAAGGACTAAAAATAATTTTTTTTAATAGAAAAGGATATAAAGTAAATATATATTTTAACTATAAAGATAATAATGTTAAAATTATTGAATTTATATAAATTGATTGTTTGATAAGGTCCGAAGAAAATCAAAACACGGTATTTATTATCTTTAAGTCACATCAGTCACATTAAATTAAACTAATTTATCAAAGTCAAAGTCAAAATGGTTTTTGATGGTGGTTTTACCCATAAATCGGGTGCCAATAGCAACACCCGAAGACGACGGCACCTTTTATGAATGGGTCAACTTGATGACTTATGCTCAAACTCCTCGCATCAAACACGTGCCCACAGGAGCGTGCAATCAAAACACTCATTTCCTCCTCCGGCCTTCTTGTCTCCATCGATTTTCCATAGCTTTAATACAATGAGATGCGACGAACGACTGAACGAGTCTTCCTTGCGAAACACGGTGGCCCGACCTCACATTCCTCGATCCCACATTCTCATGTCTTTTGCTCTCCACAACTCGACATAGAAGAAGGAAAATCGTGCAATTATTTGAGAATGATGATCTTCTTCTCGGAAAAAGCTTTAGCGGATCAGAAAATGCGGTAACTCTGCTCATTTTACCACCACCATCCGACCACCACCACCACCACCGCTGCCTCCACCCATCCAGAACGAAGAACATATACCCAACTCCGCTCAAATCGACAAAGAGAAAAACAGACAAACAAACCCCATAATTGATAACGAAAAGGAAGAGAAAACAAGAAAAAAAGTTTTTCTCTTTGGGTATTCCCACCAAGATCTCATCTGGGTTGTGTTTCTTCAGGTGTTTTAGGGTTCGGGGTATACCATTCTTGAATCAATTAGATCGATTCAAAGAACAAAAAGAAAAAAAAAACTCACGAATTTCAAGTTTTGTTTGGAGAGATAAGTTAACAAGAGAGGATGAATATATTGTGGAAAGACCCAGGGCTTCCGACAGATTCATTCTATGAAGTTCGAGCTGAATGCACCGATGTTCCTAAAACAAAATTTAAAATCAAGGTAAACCCATCTCTCTTCTATAATCATATTTATATATATACCAATCAATTTCACTGTTTGCTAAAAGTTCTTTTCTTCATGTTGGATCTACGAGGAAAACGACGAACATGTTTAAAATTACAAATTGGAATTTGATTTATCCTAACGTTTTAAATTGATTCTTTTTAAGGCTTCTAATTCGTAAAATGTTTATCTAGTCGGGGAAGACTCTTAGTGTAAGGAAGTGGCAATCAGCATTCAGTCCAGAAGGTCATCTTGATATAGGCCAAACCCTTGGGCGAATTTATCGTGGTGTACGTTTTTATTTTCCCAACCAAATTACTAACGTAAATTTGAAATTTCTAATAAATTTGTACTTAATTTGACATTTTTTGTTGAATCGTTGATATAAATCAGGGGATACATCCAACAATTAGAGGAGAAGTATGGGAATTTTTACTCGGTTGTTTTGATCCCAAGAGTACATATGAGGAGAGAAAAGAGATACGCCTAACAAGAAGGTATTTAAGTATTTTCTCTTTATAATTCTTTTTTTTTATGATGATCACTTACACACACACACATATATATATATATATATATATATATATATATATATATATATATATATATATATATATATTTGTTTTTATGATTTTAGAGAAGAATATGGAAGACTAAAAGAATTATGCACATACATGTTTCCACTTGTTGGAAGTGGCAAGTTTATAACTGCTCCTGTAATAACAGAAGATGGAACCCCAACTCAAGATCCAATAGTGCTTCTAGAAGCAAACCCTGAGAAACTTATGACACCAACAACTCAAGCAACAAGTAATCTTTTTTTCCCTTTTTGACAAATATCACAAATTAATAGTTGTTTAAAAGGTTTTACACTTTTACTAATGCATACATTTCATATATTGTAGTCAATTCAGACAAAGAAATATCTGTCCCAAAGGAAGAAGACAATAAGATAATCCAATGGAAACTTACCCTACATCAAATAGGTTGATATATAAAGATTCCATCATGTACATGTTTTAAAATCATTTCATTTTCAAGTTTCAACATTGTTTAATCATTATAATGTAGTGTTTTTTTATCTTTGGATTTTACTATTTATAATAGGTCTTGATGTGGTTCGAACAGATAGGACACTTGTGTTTTATGAAAAGCAGGAGAACTTGTCAAAATTGTGGGATGTTCTTTCGGTGTATGCTTGGTTTGATAAAGAAGTCGGTTATGGTCAAGGTGGATGTTGATTTGATCATTTAAAATTTTCTTTTTCTTGAAGGTTTTTTTATTATTATTATTATATTTTGTAACACCCTTTTGAAAATGATATGTGAAAGATTCTAATTATGATTTGTATGTTTTGTAAACGTATCAAAACAGGAATGAGTGATCTTTGTTCTCCTATGATTATGCTTCTTGAAGATGAAGCAGATGCATTTTGGTGCTTTGAACGTTTAATGCGTAGATTGGTATTTATATATACATATATATATATATATATATATATATATATATATATATATATATATATATGGTTAATCTAACGTATTATCATTTCTAAAGCTATGAGTAATGACTTAATGATTGTATTTCAAGAAATTAAATGTGATTTTATTTATGGGTTTGAAGAGAGGGAATTTCAAATGCGTAGGGGCATCTGTTGGGGTTGAGTCACAACTTTGCAATTTAGCAAATGTTATTCAAGTTGTTGACCCTAAGCTTCATCAACACTTGGGTACTTTCTTAATAACTTTTTAACTTTTTTACATTTTCTTTTTATAATAATAAAAATGCTAAAAAAACTAATATTAACACGAATGCAGATCACCTAGGTGGTGGTGATTATTTATTCGCGTTCAGAATGCTTATGGTTTTGTTCAGAAGAGAACTTTCTTTTGGTGATTCTTTGTATTTATGGGAGGTAATAAATAATAATAATAATAATAATAATAATAATAATAATAATAATAATAATAATAATAATAATAATAACCTTATAAAGACATCAAACTTTATTCAGACAAACATCATTACTCATTCAGCCACTTTACTCAATACATGACTTAATGAATTTGAAACAGATGATGTGGGCTTTGGAGTATGATCCTGATCTTTACAATTTATATGAGGAACCCGATTCTGATAGACCTGAAGATGCTAAAGCAAAACCAAAATCATCACGACAATGTGGCAAATTTGAAAGGGAAATTTTGAGAAGTGGGGCTAAAGATGAAGAAACTCTCCCCATTTCTGTGTTTCTTGTTGCAAGTGTCCTCAAGGAGAAAAGTGTCAAATTGCTCACAGAAGCCAAGGGACTCGATGATGTTGTCAAGGTCAAACCTTTTTCTGTTTCATTTCTTAACAACACAAAAGTTTCCTTCAACATTTTCATCATGATGATGTGTTTATTGATTGATTGATTCATCTTTTTTTACAGATATTGAATGACACTTCTGGGAATTTGGATGCTAAGAAATCTTGCTCGGGGGCTATGAAACTTCACAAAAAGTATCTGAAAAAGGTATAAACTTGTTGGTTCTTGATGGATTGTTATAAAAAATGTGGGATTTTTTTGGTTTTTTGATGAATGTTGGTTGCGTTTTAGGTGAAATTGGAAAAGGCAGCTTCATAACAGGATGATGAGTTTTGAGTGTTTGACTTGTGTTAATGAGGAAAGATAGAGGTTGGAGACAATTTTTGTTTGTAATTTATAAAGACTACTAATGTATGTTGTTTACAATTACAGTCGATTCTTATTGAAGCAATGTGTATTAAACTATATATTGTATTTTGTATATGTGAAACCATGAAGATGACTAAATTATACAGTATATTTTTTTATGAATAAAAGAAACTTCTTATCAACTTTGTTTGTTACTTGTATAATTAATGTGATATCAGTGAAACATGAATTAGTTAAGAAGAATTCATCTTTCGGAAACTTAACTCCGGATTTCATATTCGAAAACGTTAAATTAAACTCTTCAATGTTGCAACTTATAGCATAACGAATCCAACTGTTGAGTTGTGATTCAAATCGAATATCATAAGTGGTGTGCACTCTGAATTTCTTGAGCTTCATTTGGCGACATTGAGGTAGGGTTTTGCTGACCATCAAAATGAAATCCGAACCAGATTGATTAACAACATTTCGTTGAAAATTGACAAGTCCATACATGTTCCTATCGTTTGGAGAGTGTACCTGTTCTTATGGCGCATTTTGTAGAAGGTAAACGAGAGAGGAATTCAAGAAGCAAGCGATCTGGTAACAGACTGATTTGATCTTCTTCCACCTCCTCCATAATTTTATCAAACTTTATTTGTTTTGGGGCAATTTTAAGTTTTTGTCCTTCTACCATTTCAATAGTTGCAACCGAGCTCTCATCAATTCCCCGCATGAGATATACAAAACTCAAATCAGGGGGTGTTTGGGATAGCGTTTTAAACTAAAAAGTCCTTTTTAGAAAACAACCTTTTGATTTATTTCTTTTTCCAAAAAAAAGTTTTAAAATGTGTTTATGTAAACTTTTGAGGGTGCAAAGGGAAACAAGCCAAATGTTGGTAAAAGTCACATATTCGTAACTTCTTAACCACCTCATTTTTGTTCTTCTCAAAAAATCAATTTAAAAGATCTTTTGAAGTTACCAAAAAACTTTTTAAACTTTTGACTTTTTAAAAAAGCCAAAAGTAAAAAAAAGGAATGTCAAACACCCTCTAAATACAAACATTTCGTTTTGACCCCTACACTTTGAAAATAAACATTTCGTTCCTATAAAAAAGGTCGTTATGTTACGTTTCTTTCTTTTTTGTTTTTTTGTTAGTTTTCTCAGGGGTTAAAGTCTATATTACCTTCTAAAAAGGAGCATGACTTGTTATAGCCCGTTTTTATTGATAACGTAACATTTTCTTTAGCAAAAAAAAAATCAACGTAGCCTGTTGCTCAACCCCAAGCGAAAATCCATGCCTTTCTTCGTCAGAAAAGTAAGTGGTACAACAACCTTGGAGAAATCCTGAATAAATCTCTGATAATATATTGCTAAACCTAGAAAGCTTATGATTTCCAAAGGAGACTTTGGGACCTCCCACTGCATAACAACCTCAGTCTTGGTAGGGTCGACCAGAATCCCATTCTAGTTAACGATGTGTCCTAAGAACTGGACCTACAGTAACCAAAACTTACACTTCGAGAACTTGGCATAAAGCCTCTCCCATCTCAAAACTCCCAGAAGCTCTCGAAGGTGCTCCTCATGCTGCTCCCTGGTCTTGTAATAGACCAGGATATCATCGATAAAAACAATGACCGAACGATCAAGCATTGGTTTGCACACTCGATTCATCAAATCCATAAATTCCGAATGTGCGTTGGTGAGCCCAAACGGCATCACCACGAACTCGTAATGACCATAACGAGTTTAAAACATTATGTTCTCTAAGTCTTCATCTCTAACCTTCATATGATGATACCATGACCTTAAATCGATCTTGGATAACCAAGATGCACTCTGCAGCTGATCAGAGAGATCATCAATCCGTGGAAGTGGGTAATTGTTCTTCACCGTCAACTTGTTCAATTCCCGATAATTGATACACATATGGTGAGACTCATCCTTCTTCTTCACAAACAAGATCGGTGCTCCCAAGGCGAACTGCTCGGTTTGATAAACTGTTTGCCAAACATCTTCTGAAGCTGAGAGGAAAACTCATGCATGTATAGTGGTGCTAATCGGTATGACTATTTAGCAATCGGGGCCGCACCAGAAATCAGATCAATCCTGAACTCCACTTACCTTGCAGGAGGCACACCGGGAAGTTCATATGTGAATACATATGGGAAATCTCTGACTACAGGTACAACTGAAACTGAAACCCCCTTCTCTACCCGAGTGCTAATCACATAAACATGATATCCCAAACATCCATGTTGTAGATACTGTTGAACCCTGTCAACAGCACCAAAGCCTGATCCAACATTGATACCCTCGCCATAAATAATTAGTTCTCCCCTACTTGGGGTTTGAACTATAACTCGCTGCCCCTCACGATCTATCATGTCACCAAATTTGCTAAACTAATCCATACCTATTATCATACATACATCCCTCATAGGAATAGGGATCAAATCGACCGGGCAAGACACCCCGAAAATCTCCAAAGTAATATCCCAAAAAATGCTTGATACAGAAATCCCGTGCTTGTTGCTGATGGAAAATCGCAATGGGAACTCCAACTCTCCAAGAGACATATCAAAACTCATACTGAAGG
Source organism: Lactuca saligna (assembly GCF_052625555.1). Lineage (NCBI taxonomy): Eukaryota > Viridiplantae > Streptophyta > Magnoliopsida > Asterales > Asteraceae > Lactuca > Lactuca saligna. Next base: position 2,362,890 of record NC_136417.1, read on the forward strand.
AATGAGACACAAAAGACCGACTCACAACCGAGTCAAAAAGGACAGGAGCAGGCAAGGAGTTCACTAAGAAGGTACCTAACATAAATACAATCATAAGCATACAAATAAATATCTCAACAGAATAATAAATGAAAACATACTAGTAATGACATCCAGCGTCGCCCTGACCTCCTCTACCGTGAGCATGAAATCACGACCTTGAGCCCTCGAGGGCTATGACTGAATGGTAGCCTACCTCTGCTCCCTCATCTGAGTCTCAATCTCAATCCCCCGTTTCCATGCGGCATCCTGAAGCTCAAAGATGGTACTTTAATGTTGGGTAGACACAAACTGTCGAATGTCAGTCTTGAGCATGCTAAAGTATCGCGCCATCTGGGCCTACTCTGTAATAGCATACTCAGGACAGAAAACAACCCTTTTATTCAACATCTTGGTGATCGTTGTCACCGAATTCGTCGTCTGCCTCAAATCCAGATACTCTTGATTCAACATCTCCCTCTCCACCAGGGGAACATACCTAATACGAAACTGAAAGGTTTTGAGCATTCTAACACTCCTATGGTGTACATGCAACCCTAGAAACCTTGGATCTATGTTTTCTATAAAATACATGCAAATAATAATTTTCCAAGGTTTACTTCATAACTAGCATGTTAAAGGGTACTTGAATCATAAAACACTAATAGAATTACATACCTTTTGCTTGTGGTTGATTGCTTGGAGTTTGAGAGCCTAGCACCAATACTTTGGACGCCTCAAATGGAAGTCACAAGTCACGACAAACTTTGGAAACTTGAGAGAGTAGTAGAACACTTCAAGAAATTGACCACCTTTAGTTCTCACACACACTAGTGTCATTTCAAGTGCCAAGGACCCTTTTATATAGTGTGCTGGATTAGGGTTACATTCATGTAAACCCTAATACCCATGACCTTTCATTTCCATAAGATCCATGGGTTAAAGCTCCATGGACTTTCCATGCAAGCCTAGCCCATTCTAAATAAGCATTAGTCCACACTATATAAATACAAGAGCCCATATTTAATTAGTCACCCTTTTGATCACCAAATTAATTCTAAATTTATTTTAGATCAATACTAATTAAATAATATGATTTCATATTGATATATTAGAAATTATAATATATTTATAAATCATAACTTATACTATTCTCAAAGGATTATCCATATAAATTTTTCGGGTGAAGTGTAACCCAAATGAACCATGTTGGGTCGGGTCAAGTACATCTCAAATATAGTTATGGACTTAGACACCTTATCCAACAGTCTCCCACTTGGATAAGTCTAATAATTATAGTTGCAAGCATGACTTCAGGAACCGACCATCAATCATAGCTCTTAAAACTCTGTTGAACTATGAAGCACCATTTTAGCTAAGGGATCATATAATCCTTTGTTCTAGATATCAGCCGGACAAATACATGGAACAATGTCTTACTTATTGTCCAACAGTTTGTTTCCCGATTTCCGATTTGTTTGACATAGTACTTAATCGAACACATCAATTTAGTTCTGACGGGGCCCGGTACATAGGTCAAAACAAAATCATCGAGGGGCCCATATATCGCTTCTAATCCTAGAAGGAATAGATAAACTTTGATTGATATGCTTGTTCTACTATTTGTTGGATTATACGTAAAGATACGTTTTATGACATCAAGTTACTAATGCATTTTCGTACAATCAATGCATAACCATCTCATAGCCAACAAATCATATCTATAGGTTTGAAGACTTATATGATATTACCGTGTCAAGATCACTCAAGAGAAATTCCATGAAGTGATACAAATGAGCGTGGGTTTAATCCAATACTCAAAACTTATGAGCACTCATGAACATTGTAGCAACTCTTACTATGTCCAACACTTTAGACATCTACAAGCCAACTTCATGACAGTCTTGAGTCGTACCTACTTCCTACATATGACCGACTGTGGAGAATTTGAATAATACGATATACCCCATAACATAATTCTTCTGGAAGTCAAAACATGCAAAATGAAATGATAGTAAATGATTGACAGAATACAACAACACTTTACTTATAAATAAACAATAACTTTTATTTATCATCAAATGTCAATTACACCTTACAAATTTTAGAGCTATCTAATCTGTAACACTAATATCGTCCTTCAGCTCGATGTGCCTTCCATGCTGCAAATGCCTAACCATAGTCAACTAACTTGAATTTCTCCCATTGTAGATGTCTGGTTTAGACAACTATGATCTTCCCAGATCTCTTACAACAAGCTTTCCTAATGAAGATGATGTCCCAGAAATCATACTTCACTTTCTCCACCTCCTCCAATTATTCTCCTTAACCCACAAGTTCAAGGACACTCAAGCCCTATTGGCAAGCAAGGTCTATGTGTGCTCACATCTTTGAGATAGAGTCACATATTGAAAAGTTGGGTGTCAAAGTCTTGAGGAAGTTGGATGTTGAGTAATCACTTCCTAAGCCACATAGTGAGTTCTTTAAGGACTACTATGTAACAGACTATGACATGACCCTTAATGATCTTATCTATTTGCTTGGTGCTGTTGAATTAGCAATGATTTGGAGCACTAGTAAAGCAAATTTAATTAGTAGATCAACTTCCCAAACTATGTAACGCCCGCGTTTCCAGGCTAGGCATTTTCATTGATGTAATAGTCTAGGTTATAGTGACGCTAGCTTTCATACTGATTGGGATAATTTCCACTCTCAGTTGGGCTGAGTCTTTACCATGAATGGAGGAGCAGTTACTTGGAAAAGTTCCAAGCAGGAGACGGTAGCTGATTCAACATGTGAATCAGAGTACATAGCAGTGAGTGAAGCGGCAAAAGAGGCGATATGGCTAAGGAACTTCATTAGAGACCTTGGAGTTGTACCAACTATAAAGGAGCCTACGGAGATTTTCTGTGACAACAATAGTGCGGTTGCCTTAGCTAAGGAACCAAGAGATCAAGGCAGATCCAGACACATTGACAGAAAATATCACTTCATAAGATATAAGATAGAAGAAGGACTCCTTGTAGCAAAGAGGATATCGTCAGAAGAGAACCTAGCAGATCCCCTCACGAAGGGACTAACTAGGGTTAGGCATTTGCAGCATGCAAGGCGCATCGGGCTGAAGGACGATATTAGTTTTACAGATTAGATAGCTCTGAAATTTATAAAGTATAATTGACATTTGATGATAAAAAAAGTTGTTTATTTATAAGTAAAGTGTTGTCGTCTTCTGTCAATCATTTTCTATCATTTTATTTTGTATGTTTTGACTTCCAGAATAATTATGTTATGGTCTATCGTATTATTCAAATTCTCCACAATCTGTCATATATAGGAAGTAGGTATGAATCAAGATTGTCATGAAGTTATCTTGTATATGTCTAAAGTGTTGGACATAGCAAGAGTTGCTACAACATTCATGAGTGCTCATAAGTTATGAGTATTGGATTAAACCCGCGCTCACTTGTATCACTTCATGGAATTTCTCTCAAGTGATCGTGAGACGGTAATATCAAATAAGTCTTCAAACCTAAAGATATGATTTGTTGCCTATGAGATGGTTATGCATTGATTGTACGAAAACGCATTAGTAACTTGATGTCATAAAACGCATCTTTATATATAATTCAACAAATAGTAGAACAAGCATATGAGTCGAAGTTTATCTGTTCCTTCTACGATTAGAAGAGATATATGGGCCCCTCGATGATTTTTTTTGACCTATGTACTGGGCCCCATCAGAACTAAATTAATGTGTTCGATTAAGTACTATGTCAAACAAATCGGAAATCGGGAAACAAACCGTTGGACAATAAGTAAGACATTGTTCCATGTATTTGTCTGGATGATATCTAGAACAAAGGATTATGTGATCCCTTATCTAAAATGGCGCTTCATAGTTCAACAGAGTTATAAGAGCTACGATTGATGCTCGGTTCCTGAATTCATGCTTGCAACTATAATTATTAGACTTATCCAAGTGGGAGATTGTTGGATAAGGTGTCTGAGTCCATAACTATATTTGAGATGTACTTGACCCGACCCGATATGGACCGTTTGGGTTGCACTTCACCCGAACATTTTATATGGATAATCCTTTGAGAATAGTATAAGTTATGATATTAATATATTATAAGTTCTAATATATTAAAATGAAATCATATTATTTAATTAGTATTCGTCTAAAATTAATTTAGGATTAATTTGGTGATCAAAAGGGTGACTAATTACATATGGGCTCTTGTATTTCTATACTGTGGACTAATGCTTATTTAGAATGGGCTAGGCTTGCATGGAAAGTCCATGGAGCTTTAACCCATGGATCGTATGGAAATGAAAGGTAATGGGTATTAGGGTTTACATGAATGTAACCCTAACCCACCACACTATATAAAGGGGTCCTTGGCACTTGAAACGACACTAGTGAATGTGAGAACTAAAGGTGGAAATTTTCTTGAAGTGTTCTACTACTATCTCAAGTTTCAAAAGTTTGTGGTGAATTGTGACTTCCATTTGAGGCATCCACATTATTGGTGCTAGGCTCTCAAACTCTAAGCAATCAACCACAAATAAAAGGTATGTAATTCTATTAGTGTTTTATGATTCAAGTACCCCATAACATGCTAGTTAGGAAGTAAACCTTGGAAAATTATTATTTGCATGTATTTTATAGAAAACATAGATCCAAGGTTTCCAGGATTGCATGTACATCATAGGAGTGTTAGAATGCTCAAAACCTTTCAGTTTCGTATTAGGTATGTTCCCCTGGTGGAGAGGGAGATGTTGGATCAAGAGTATCTGGATTTGAGGTAGACGACGAATTTGGTCACGAAGATCACCAAGATGTTTACTAAAAGGGTTGTTTTTTGTCCTGAGGATGCTACTACAGAGTAGGCTCAGATGCCGCGATACTTTAGCATGCTCAAGACTAACATTCGGAAGTTTATGTCTACCCAGCATTAAAGTACCCTCTCTGAGCTTCATGATGTCAAATGGAAACGAGAGATTGATATTGAGACTCAGATGAGGGAGCAGAGGTAGGCTACCGTTCAATCATAGCCTATAGTGAAGTGGTTCTAGCCCAATGATTCACAATCTAGGGGGTATAGGGGATGTACTTGTGGTAAGTGCGACAAGGTTCACGAGGGTGTTGGTCGGTTTTCTTCTGGGTGCCACTAATATGGCGGGTAGGGCCATATTTTAAGGATTTTCATTAGCAGGGCATAGTACTGAGCACCAGGATTTGTTATCATTGTGATCAGGTTGTCCATGTGAAGGCAAATTGCTCATTGCTTGCTGCAAGACCAGTGCAGCCTCCATCCCCGACTACTCTAAGGATTACGAATAGACGCCAGGGCAGAGCGGATCCCCCGGGGGCACGAGGTCATGCTTTCCTGCTCACGGGAGAGGAGGCCAGGGCGGCGTTGGATGTAACTACTGGTATGTTTCCATTTATTATTATGTTGATATATTTATTTGTATGCTTATGATTGTTTTTCTGTTAGGCACCTTCTTAATGAACTCCTTGCCTGCTCTTGTCCTTTTTGACTCGGGTGTGAGTCGGTCTTTTGTGTCTCGTTCCTTCAGTATGAGTTTTGATATGTCTCTTGGAGAGTTGGAGTGCCTGTTGCGATTTTCTATCACCAACAAGCATGGGATTTCTGCATCAAGCATTTTTTTGGGATTGTACTTTGCAGATTTTCTGTGTGTCTTACCCAATCGATTTGATCCCTATTCCTATGAGGGATGTATGTATGATAATATGGATGGATTAGTTTAGCAAATTTGTTGACATGATAGATCGTGAGGGGCAGCGAGTTGTAGTTCAAACCCCAAGTGGGGGAGAACTGATTATTTATGGCGAGTACCAATGTTGGATCAGCCTTTTGTTCTGCTGATAGGGCTCAACAATATCTAAAACATGGATGTTTAGGATATCATGTTTATGTAATTGGCACTCAGGTAGAGAAGGGGGTTTTAGTTTTAGTTGTACCTATAGTCAGAGAGTTCCCAGATGTATTCACAGATGAACTACCCGGTGTGCCTCCCGCAAGGTAAGTGGAGTTCAAGATTGATCTGATTTCTGGTGCGGCCCCGATTGTTAAGGCGTCATACCGATTAGAATCATTAGAGATGCATGAGTTGTCCTCTTAGCTTCAGGAGCTGTTTACCAAACAGTTTATCAGACCGAGCAGTTCGCCTTTGGAGCACCGATCTTGTTTGTGAAGAAGAAGGATGGGTCTCACCATATGTGTATCAATTATTGGGAGTTGAACAAGTTGATGGTGAAGAACCGTTACCCACTTCCAAAGATTGATGATCTCTCTGATCAGCTGCAGAGTGCATCTTGGTTTTCCAAGATTGATTTAAGGTCATGGTATCATCAGATGAAGGTTAGAGATGAAGATTTAGAGAACACAGTGTTTTGAAACTCGTTATGGTCATTATGATTTCGTGGTGATGCCGTTTGGGCTCACCAACGCACATTCGGAATTTATGGATTTGATGAATCGAGTGTGCAAGCCAATGCTTGATCGTTCGGTCATTGTTTTTATCGATGATATCCTGGTCTATTCTAAGACCAGGGAGCAGCATGAGGAGCACCTTCGAGAGCTTCTAGGAGTTTTGAGACGGGAGAGGCTTTATGCCAAGTTCTCGAAGTGTAAGTTTTGGTTACTGTAGGTCCAGTTCTTAGGACACCTCGTTAACCAGAATGGGATTCTGTTCAACCCTACTAAGACTGAGGTTGTTATGCAGTGGGAGGTCCCAAAGTCTCCTTTGGAAATCATAAGCTTTCTAGGTTTAGGAATATATTATCGGAGATTTATTCACGATTTCTCCAAGGTTGTTGTACCCCTTACTTGTCTGACGAAGAAAGGCATGGATTTTCGCATAGGGCTGAGCAACAGGCTGCGTTGATTTTTTTTTTTTGCTAAAGAAAATGCTACGTTATCAATAAAAACGGGCTATAACAAGTCATGCTCCTTTTAGAAGGTAATACAGACTTTAACCCCTTAGAAAACTAACAAAAAAACAAAAAAGAAAGAAACATAACATAAGGAACTTTTTATAGGAACGAAATGTTTATTTTCAAAGTGTAGGGGTCAAAACGAAATGTTTGTATTTAGAGGGTGTTTGACATTCCTTTTTTTTACTTTTGGCTTTTTTAAAAAGTCAAAAGTTTAAAAAGTTTTTTGGTAACTTCAAAAGATCTTTTAAATTGATTTTTTGAGAAGAACAAAAATGAGGTGGTTAAGAAGTTACGAATATGTGACTTTTACCAACATTTGGCTTGTTTCCCTTTGCACCCTCAAGAGTTTACATAAACACATTTTAAAACTTTTTTTGGAAAAAGAAATAAATCAAAAGGTTGTTTTCTAAAAAGGACTTTTTAGTTTAAAACGCTATCCCAAACACCCCCTGATTTGAGTTTTGTATATCTCATGTGGGGAATTGATGAGAGCTCGGTTGCAACTATTGAAATGGTAGAAGGACAAAAACTTAAAATTGCCCCAAAACAAATAAAGTTTGATAAAATTATGGAGGAGGTGGAAGAAGATCAAATCAGTCTGTTACCAGATCGCTTGCTTCTTGAATTCCTCTCTCGTTTACCTTCTACAAAATGCGCCATAAGAACAGGTACACTCTCCAAACGATAGGAACATGTATGGACTTGTCAATTTTCAACGAAATGTTGTTAATCAATCTGGTTCGGATTTCATTTTGATGGTCAGCAAAACCCTACCTCAATGTCGCCAAATGAAGCTCAAGAAATTCAGAGTGCACACCACTTATGATATTCGATTTGAATCACAACTCAACAGTTGGATTCGTTATGCTATAAGTTGCAACATTGAAGAGTTTAATTTAATGTTTTCGAATATGAAATCCGGAGTTAAGTTTCCGAAAGATGAATTCTTCTTAACTAATTCATGTTTCACTGATATCACATTAATTATACAAGTAACAAACAAAGTTGATAAGAAGTTTCTTTTATTCATAAAAAAATATATTGTATAATTTAGTCATCTTCATGGTTTCACATATACAAAATACAATATATAGTTTAATACACATTGCTTCAATAAGAATCGACTGTAATTGTAAACAACATACATTAGTAGTCTTTACAAATTACAAACAAAAATTGTCTCCAACCTCTATCTTTCCTCATTAACACAAGTCAAACACTCAAAACTCATCATCCTGTTATGAAGCTGCCTTTTCCAATTTCACCTAAAACGCAACCAACATTCATCAAAAAACCAAAAAAATCCCACACTTTTTATAACAATCCATCAAGAACCAACAAGTTTATACCTTTTTCAGATACTTTTTGTGAAGTTTCATAGCCCCCGAGCAAGATTTCTTAGCATCCAAATTCCCAGAAGTGTCATTCAATATCTGTAAAAAAAGATGAATCAATCAATCAATAAACACATCATCATGATGAAAATGTTGAAGGAAACTTTTGTGTTGTTAAGAAATGAAACAAAAAAAAGGTTTGACCTTGACAACATCATCGAGTCCCTTGGCTTCTGTGAGCAATTTGACACTTTTCTCCTTGAGGACACTTGCAACAAGAAACACAGAAATGGGGAGAGTTTCTTCATCTTTAGCCCCACTTCTCAAAATTTCCCTTTCAAATTTGCCACATTGTCGTGATGATTTTGGTTTTGCTTTAGCATCTTCAGGTCTATCAGAATCGGGTTCCTCATATAAATTGTAAAGATCAGGATCATACTCCAAAGCCCACATCATCTGTTTCAAATTCATTAAGTCATGTATTGAGTAAAGTGGCTGAATGAATAATGATGTTTGTCTGAATAAAGTTTGATGTCTTTATAAGGTTATTATTATTATTATTATTTATTACCTCCCATAAATACAAAGAATCACCAAAAGAAAGTTCTCTTCTAAACAAAACCATAAGCATTCCGAATGCGAATAAATAATCACTACCACCTAGGTGATCTGCATTCGTGTTAATATTAGTTTTTTTTAGCATTTTTATTATTATAAAAAGAAAATGTAAAAAAGTTAAAAATTTATTAAGAAAGTACCCAAATGTTGATGAAGCTTAGGGTCAACAACTTGAATAACATTTGCTAAATTGCAAAGTTGTGACTCAACCCCAACAGATACCCCTCCGCATTTGAAATTCCCTCTCTTCAAACCCATAAATAAAATCACATTTAATTTCTTGAAATACAATCATTAAGTCATTACTCATAGCTTTAGAAATGATAATACGTTAGGTTAACTATATATATATATATATATATATATATATATACACACACACACACCAATCTACGCATTAAACGTTCAAAGCACCAAAATGCATCTGCTTCATCTTCAAGAAGCATAATCATAGGAGTAAAAAGATCACTCATTCCTGTTTTGATAAGTTTACAAAACATACAAATCATAATTAGAATCTTTCACATACCATTTTCAAAAGGGTGTTACAAAATATAATAATAATAAAAAAAACCTTCAAGAAAAAGAAAAATTTTAATGATCAAATCAACATCCACCTTGACCATAACCGACTTCTTTATCAAACCAAGCATACACGGAAAGAACATCCCACAATTTTGACAAGTTCTCCTGTTTTTCATAAAACACAAGTGTCCTATCTGTTCGAACCACATCAAGACCTATTATAAATAGTAAAATCCAAAGATAAAAAAACACTACATTATAATGATTCAACAATGTTGAAACTTGAAAATGAAATGATTTTAAAACATGTACATGATGGAATCTTTATATATCAACCTATTTGATGTAGGGTAAGTTTCCACTGGATTATCTTATTGTCTTCTTCCTTTGGGACAGATATTTCTTTGCCTGAATTAACTACAATATATGAAATGTATGCATTAGTAAAAGTGTAAAACCGTTTAAACAACTATTAATTTGTGACATTTGTCAAAAGGGGAAAAAAAGATTACTTGTTGCTTGAGTTGTTGGTGTCATAAGTTTCTCAGGGTTTGCTTCTAGAAGCAATATTGGATCTTAGGTTGGGGTTCCATCTTCTGTTATTACAGGAGCAGTTATAAACTTGCCACTTCCAACAAGTGGAAACATGTATGGGCATAATTCTTTTAGTCTTCCATATTCTTCTCTAAAATCATAAAAACGAATATATATATATATATATATATATATATATATATATATATATATATATATATATATATATAAGTGATCATCATAAAAAAAGAATTATAAAGAGAAAATACTTAAAACCTTCTTGTTAGGCGTATCTCTTTTCTCTCCTCATATGTACTCTTTGGATCAAAACAACCGAGTAAAAATTCCCATACTTCTCCTCTGATTGTTGGATGTATCCCCTGATTTATATCAACGATTCAACAAAAAATGTCAAATTAAGTACACATTTAATAGAAATTTCAAATTTACGTTAGTAATTTGGTTGGGAAAATAAAAACGTACACCACGATAAATTCGACCAAGGGTTTGGCCTATATCAAGATGACCTTCTAGACTGAATGCTGATTGCTACTTCCTTACACTAAGAGTCTTCCCCGACTAGATAAACATTTTACGAATTAGAAGCCTTAAACAGAATCAATTTAAAACGTTAGGATAAATCAAATTCCAATTTGTAATGTTAAACATGTTCGTCGTCTTCCTCGTAGATCCAACATCAAAAAAAGAACTTTTAGCAAATAGTAAAACTGATTGGTGTATATATATATATATATATATATATATATATATATATATATATATATATATATATATATATATATATAAAGAGATGAGTTTACCTTGATTTTAAATTTGGTTTTAGGAACATCGGTGCATTCAACTCGAACTTCATGGAATGAATCTGTCGGAATCCCTAGGTCTTTCCACAATATATTCATCCTCTCTTGTTAACTTATCTCTCCAAACAAAACTTGAAATTCGTGATTTTTTTCTTTTATGTTCTTTGAATCGATCTAATTCATTCAAAAATGGTACACCCCGAACCCTAAAACATCTGACGAAACACAACCCAGATGAGATCTTGGTGGGAATACCCAAAGCGACAAACTTTTTTTCTTGTTTTCTCTTCCTTTTCGTTATCAATTATGGGGTTTGTTTGTCTGTTTTCTCTTTGTCGATTTGAGCGGAGTTGGGTATATGTTCTTCATTCTGGATGGGTGGAGGCGGTGGTGGTGGTGGTGGTCGGATGGTGGTGGTAAAATGAGCGGAGTTACCGCATTTTCTGATCTGCTAAAGCTTTTTCTGAGAAGAATATCATCATTCTCAAATAATTGCATGATTTGGCTGCTTCTGTGTCGAGTTATGGAGCGCAAAAGATGTAAGAACGTAGGATCGAGGAATGTGAGATCCGGCCACCGTGTTTGGCAGGGAGGACTCGTTCAGTCGTTCGTCGCATCTCATTTTATTAAAGCTGCGGAAAATCGATGGAGACAAGAAGGTCGGAGGAGGAAATGAGTGTTTTGATTGCACGCTCCTGTGCGCACGTGTTTGATGCGAGGAGTTTGAGCATGAGTCGTCTAGTTGACCCATTCATAAAAGGTGCCGTCGTCTTCGGGTGTTGCTATTAGCACCCGATTTATGGGTAAAAAACACCGTTAAAAACTATTTTGATTTTGACTTTGGTAAAATAATTTAATTTAATGTGACTTAAAATAATAAATACGGTGTTTTGATTTTATTCCAACCTTATCAAACAATCAATTTATATAAATTCAATAATTTTAACATTTTTATCCTTATAGTTAAAATATATATTTACTTTATATCCTTTTCTATTTAAAAAAATTTATTTTTAGTCCTTCTTACTTTAATTTAGTATATATTGATACTTCAACTTTTTCACACATTATATATATATATATATATATATATATATATATATATATATATATATATATATATATATATATATATATATATATATATATATATATATATATATATATATATACACACGCACATAAATGGTCCCTATGATTTGGGGTAATATACAAGTTAGGTCCCTAAATTTTTTCTTAACTCGGACAGTCCCTATTAGATCTTTTTGTTGTACGCTTAATCCGACCTAAAAAGATTTTTATTATCTTATTAACTATTTCAATTAATATTTTATGTACACATAACTATATTTATATTTATGGTCATTTAACTTACCCCATCGGTTAAGGAATAATCGTAGATTAATACGAGCTTAATCAGTATAGAAATTAAAACAAAATATTTATATGAAAATAATCAAAGATAAAAAAAATATAATAATTGGCCATGCTCCTCTTTGCTTCGAGAATAGACGAGGATGTCATCGATAAATACAATGACGAAGTTGTCAAGGAACGGTCGACAGATTCGATTCATTAGGTCCATAAATGCGGCAGGTGCATTTGTTAGACCGAAGGGCATTACGATGAATTCATAATGTCCGTAGCGGGTTCGGAAAGCGGTTTTAGGAATATCCTCTTCTCGGACTTTGAGTTGGTGGTATCCGGACCGTAGATCTATTTTAGAAAAATAACTCGCTCCTTGGAGCTGGTCGAATAGATCATCGATTCGTGGGAGTGGGTAGCGGTTTTTAACAGTGAGTTTATTTAACTCTCTGTAATCGATGCACATTCTGAAAGATCCGTCCTTCTTTTTGACAAAGAGCAGCGGAGCTCCCCATGGCGAGTAGCTAGGTCGGATAAATCCCTTGTCCAGAAGCTCACTGAGTTGGCTGGACAATTCCTGCATTTCAGCAGGAGCCAACCCATATGGTGATTTAGCGAGAGGGGTCGCTCCTGGAACAAGGTCGATTCGGAACTCAACTTGTCTCTCTGGGGGTACTCCAGGAAGATCTTCAGGAAACACGTCCGGGAATTCACACGCTACCGGAATATCCTGGATGTTAGTTTCTTCTTTGGTCTTGTCCACTATGCGAGCCAAGAACGCCAAATTGTTCTTTCGCAGATGTTTTTGTGCTTTGATGCACGAGATAAGACGAAGATTCGTACTAGGTTTGTCTCCGTAAATTACTAGGGTTTCGTGATTCGGGAGACGAAGGCGAACGGCCTTCTCGTGGCACATAATCTCAGCATGGTGGGGGCTTAACCAATCCATGCCGATAATCACATCGAAACTCCTAATTGATACTGGCATTAGGTCTATTCGAAAAACGTGCTGGTTAAGGGTTAGAGTACATCCGATGTAGATCTCCCCAGTGGATTCGGTTTTCCCATTGGCCATTTCCACCGTATAGGTTTCATTTAGCTTCTGGGGTTATTGCTTTAATAAATGTTTAAACTTCTCGCTCACGAAACTTCGCTCCGCTCCGGTATCAAATAAGATGCATGCATAAGTGTGGTTTAGGAGGAACGTACTGGTCACAACTGTGGGGTCCTGAACTGCATCACTCTGACCCATAGTCAGCATTCTTCCTGCTCCTCTGTTTCCTGAGTTGTTGTTAGGGTAATCTCGGCGGAAATGCCCCGTCCTTCCACACCCGAAGCAGGTGTGGCTAGGCCCTGCATTATTGCCGCCGGCATTGGTGTTGTTATTATTGCGGTAGTTGTTGTTGTTGTTGTTGTTGTTCTGGTTGTTTCCCTGACTCTGGTTCTGAGGAGGGTATGTCCTGCAGAACCTTGCAGTGTGTCCCCTTTGGTTGCAACTGGTGCAATGGAGTTCCCTGCATTCATCGTGATGGTGGAGGCCGCACTTATTGCATTTGGGAAGATTACCGGAATAAGGTCTGGAAGCATTTGAAGTGGCTGAGGTTGGAGCATGTGGTGCGGCTGAGACCGGTGTGGTAACAGCATTAACCGCCACTGTCTGCTGCTTCTTGGAGGTGTCGGGGCCCTGGCGCCCCTTCCTTTTATTGTTCTTTCTCCTCTTGCCATCACCGTCCTTCGTCTTCTCAGCCTCCACTGGCTTCTCTCCCTTCTTGCTGTTATGGTCATACAACCTTTTTACCAATCTTTTCACACTATCAAATGTTTCGGGGTTTGCAGCTATCACATTCCCTTGAATTGGTGATGTGAGTCCCCAGATGAATCGCTCAATCTTCTTTCCTTCCGAGGTGATCATACCCGGGCACAGCAGAGATAGTTCGCTAAATCTCGATATGTAGGCATCGATATTCGCGTTCTGCACAGTGAGGTTCCATAGCTCTTGCTCCATCTTCTGTATTTCGCCTCGTGGGCAGTACTCAGCCATTAACATTTCTTTCATCTCTGTCCACGGCATAGAGTTGGCTACAGGGAGCGTCATGGATTCTACATGTCCGTTCCACCAGGTGAGCGCTTGATCCACAAAAGTGCAAGCCGCGAACTTCACCTTCATGTGCTCAAGGCAGTCGCATATCTCGAATACCGACTCCACCTTTTCGATCCATCGCTTCAGAGTGATCACCCCTCCAGTGCCATTAAAAATTCGTGGTTTGGCGTTTGTGAAGTCCTTATATCAAAGATTATTCGTTTAAAAAGTAACAATAAAACGTCTTAAAGCTGAATAAAAAAAGTAAAACATATAAACGAATGAAGTAAACGAAAAACATATAAAAAAAATTAAATAATTATATTTGATATTTGATAGTTATCCGGTGTTCTACTTTAATTTGTTATATATATATATATATATATATATATATATATATATATATATATATATATATATATATATATATATATAAAATATGAACGAACAAAACTTAAAAAAATATTAAATTGTATATTTGATTATAACGTCAAAAATATTAAAAGATTTTTAAACCCTACAAACAAATTTGAATAAATAAATGTAAGAACAAATAACAATAATAATAATAATAATAATAATAATAATAATAATAATAATAATAATAATAATAATAATAATAAAAATGAAAAGGAAAAAGGAAGAATAAGTTAGTATTTTTATATCAAACAAAGACCAAAACTGTAATATTTATAAATCATAGGGATGTACTTAGGACCAAAACTATGAATCAGACCAAAGCTCAATGACCATTTCTTTAATTTATTCTACAAAAATCATGAAAATACTTTTGAAAAACCGACATTGTCGTTTAATTATTACACTTTTAATGATTTTTTAATTAAGTTTACCTTCAATTGTTTTAAATTAGTGGTTTTGACTTTTTATTCGGTTGTCTTTTAATCCCCCGTATTTAAATTTCCGTGGGGATTTTAAAGGCACCCAAATAAAAAAAAAAATATAAACCACAAATTCAAAACCATTCGATGGCAATTCAATTGAAACATTATTAAAAACATAACAAGTGTAGATAGGTGTCCTCTTTCAAAAATAGTTTCATGTTCGTTTTAGAATAAATTACAGAAATGGTTCTTGAGCTTTCGTTTCATTCATATATTTGGTTTCTAACTTTAAAAATTAATAGATTGCATCCCTATGATTTATAAATATTAACTTTTGGTCCTAGTTTCATTTAAAAATAAGACAAAATTTCACGATTGGTCCCTGTGGTTTACACAATATCGCACTTTGAGGACTTTCTAGCAAAAAGTCACGCAAATGGTCCTTAAGGTTTCATTTAATTGCGCAATTGGTCCTTGACCGTAACCCCGTCACTTTTAAACCATTAGTGAATGGGTAAATTTGTCTTTTCATCTGGTTGTACATCAGAGTATATAATGTAAGGTCTGCCTTTGTATCCTTATATTTCTCGTTCCTTGCCTCTGCTCTTCCCTCCCCACTCACATTCTATTCCAAAATTGAAGAAGATGGTGATATGCCATTGTGGAAAGCCGACGATTTTGGTGACATCGTGGACCGATTTAAACCCAGGTCGTCAATTATGGTCATGTTTAAGGTTAGGAGGAACATGCAACTTTTTTGGATGGTTCGACCCTCCCATGTGCCCTAGGTCAACTGTTGTGATTCCAGGGTTGTTGCGTGGAAGAAACAATCTCGAAGCAAGATTGATGATGGTGAAATGGTTACTTTGTCTGAGTTGGTTGTTTTTCATGGTGTGTTACCTTTTCAAGTAAAAACTCAAGAAGCATTTTGGGGGGAAATCTGTGACTTGGAACTGTGTTTTGGTCCCATTTTTGTTATATCTTTTGAAGGATTTTCCCTATGATTGTATGTAATGTTGGGATAAGAAAATGTAACAGATATAATATGTAATGTAAGTTTAAAGTTTTGTTTTAATGTGATGGATATTATATTAGCAAGGAATGAAATCGTCAATTTGATTGCATGTAAGTGTAATGTTGATTATTAAAGTGCAGTAACATAGCCAAAAAACTAATTACCAAAGTAACTTTACCATTAACCATAATGCATGTAAGTGCAATATCATGTTACAAACATAGAATACCCAAAAGACCTATCAAAAGTAGTTGTTTTGACTGACATACCATAACCACACTTAGTAAACATGTCACACCCCCGAACCAGACGACGGAAACGTCCGGGGGCTGTTGTGACTCAATTGAATACCATAACATTGTATATATATGAAACGTAACAACATTCGTCACCATGCATTAATATAGTACAACCAGTAAAGTTTACATGAAGTACATTGTTTAAACATTACATTTCCAAAAATAAATTGTTCGTTTCGTACATAAATAAACTGTAAGCCATCACTGAATATGATTTCCTTTGATTCACTGGTTCCCTGAGAATACAAGTATTTTGAAAAACGTCAACATATGAAATGTTGGTGAGTTCATAAGTAGTGTTTGAAATCCAATGTTTTGTATTGTTTGAAAACCACCAGAAAATCCGATATTTTCTGAAAATAGTATAGTAAAAAAGGTGTGAAGATCCATAGGTATGCTTGTTTGTTTCTATACTTGTAAAAATTGTTCATTAAAATTGTATGCATTCCGAATCCGTATGTATTGAAAAACCCTAGGAAAACCCGATGTTTTCCTAATTCTTTGAATTACATGAATTTACATTGAAACCATTGCAACGCGTGAAGTTATCAATACCAGGCGACGTTGGATTATTTTTGAGCATGATTATTTGCTACAAACGCGCGTTACACAAACGACTAGTCTATAGCAATACTAACGATCCCGTAGGCGTCGTCCGTACTAATCATGTTATCCAACCGCCCGGACTACGTGTAGTCCCACATCTGAAGAGAAAGAGGACACGAAGGCCTCGATGACTCCATTAGCCGGTTGGGGATAAAAAGGTACGAGGGGTCCCAGACCCGCCTCGCATAAAAAGGTAGACTCTACTAGCAATACCAAAGGACCCTTGGGGACCAGTAGTATACAAGCCATTGAAAGTCCTTTTACGTTGTGTCGGATCGGTAAAACCCAACACTTCGTAAGATAGAGGTCTTCGGGCCTTAAGATCAGGTCATTGGGCTAGCTAGGCTCAACAAACAAGATTTTACACTTTTGGGGCCCAAAGATGGTGCGTAGACGTCTGTGCACACTCGCATGTATATTGAATTCCCAAACGTTATTAGTATGAATCGTAGTGTCCTAGTTTCATAGTGTCGTCGTGTTAGTAGTTTCGGATTTTTATTGGTTCGAGACCGAACCAATTCGTTTAACAACGACTTTTGGTGTTGTAATGTATTGTATTTCATCGATAGTCGCGGTGCCATCATTTGGTCAAATTGCATGTATTGAATTAGCCTTGAAAGTTTTCTGTTTTCAGCCCCTCACTGTTTGTAAAATTTACTTTTTCAACCCTTTATTTAAATACTTTCCGGTTTGGTCCTTAAATCAATTTTCTTAACATTTTAACACCATAAATTATTGAAATTAATATTTTTCAGCATATTTTTCATAGAAAACAGCTTAAGTCCCTAAAATTTCAGTTTTCTCGGTTATAACCCTTCTTTTTCGCAATTTTGACAATTTTGGCCCAAATTGTAAAATTTTGCAACTTTGGTCCTTTTTAAATTTAAAAAGCATTTTAAACCTTTGAAAAGGACTTGGAACACTTATAGTCCACTGTTTTACAGAAAAACACAGTTTTGGCCCTCCAAAACAGAAAATTTCGCATAATGGGCCTCATTGGGCCGAAAATGTCATTTTTAGCCCATTAAGCTTGAAATTTATGTTTTTAATTCTCTAAATGAGTATATTTCCAGAAATGGTTTTATTGAAACTGTTTTGACACACCTTATCCATCAGAATTCGTGATATGTCAATTTGGGCCTTTAATTTTGTATTTTTCACATTTTAGGTCCAAAAATTGTGTTTTTAGCCCAAAGAAATTATTACTAAACCACTTAGCTATTTTTCTAGAAACACTTAGTATGTAGAAATATAGTAGAGGCTAAAATCATTTAACATAAGGTATATCTCGGTTTTGAGGGGTTTTATGGCTAAATCCAACATTATAACTCACAAAAGCACACATATAAGCATGGAAATCATACAAAGCATACAAAACACATATAGATCTACACTTTCACTTGTATTCCCCCCCCCCCCCCCCCAAAAAAAAAAAACTCATAAAAACAGAAAATAGGGGGTATGAAGCTCACCTTGTTTGAAGCTTTCGGTTTTTGAGGAAAAGAATGGAAGAAATGAAGTGATGTTTCACTCTAGCACCCTTTGATGATGAATTCGAGTTTATGGAGTTCTAAGACACAAGTTTATGATTTCATGAGAGTTAAGAGGAGATTTTTGAAGACAAGAAAGAGTCCAAAGCATGGATCCAAGCATTAACTTACCTAGATAATGATTTTGGTGATGGATTCTCCTTGTGAAGCTCTTGATTCACGAAAATTTTGAAGGAGGAGGGAGGAATGATCTTCAAGACTTAGAGAGATTGGAATTGAATTTTTGTGATGTGTGTGTGTATCCTCGGCCAAGAGTGAGAGGGAGGAAGAAGAGATGACCTTTGAAGTGATATGCATGGAGATATGGGATAAGTTGCATGGATATCCAAAAGACAATAATGAAGTGGCAAAACAAAGTCAACTCTCTTCCTTTTCTTGGGTTTGGGCCTTGGGCCGAGATTTTTGGAAGGGAAAAGGAAAATTTTGGGCCTTGCTTCTAAGCCCAATTTTAGAGTTAATTTGGGTATGTTTTAAGTCTAAAAGAATGTGGTAGGATTTTTATATTTTTATTGGACTAGTTTAGGTTATTCATGTATCAAGGCTTTTAATTCATTTCATTCTAGGCCCAACATGGCCCAAAATGTTGAAATAAATTAGTGTGGGTCCAATTAGAGCCCAATTAGGGTTCTAAGCCCATGATAGTCTAATTGGAAGCTTATTGGTCCATTTGGATCCAATAAGGAAGTCCTAGTCCAAAATGGACTTAAACAAGGACTTCTAGGGTCTCCAATTGTTTGATGACTATTTGTAGTACTTGTATGATGCCTTTGATTGGAGTTTTTGATGTCATAATAGTAGGTGTCAATCGTGTTCTTAAGTTTTGGATTCACATTAACTTGAGTGTATAGATTACATAACACAAAATTTCCAGTTGTGACAAAACATGTTCTAACTTTAATTAGACATAATAGCAAAAGATTACTTAGAACTACAAACTAAGCTACAACATGTTTTCCCTTCTGTTCACTCCCCTTTCCAGCTTCACTAGGACCTCCCTGCCCCTTGCAAGTCCTAGCATTGTGACCTTTATTGTGGCATTTGCTGCAGGTAACTGTCAAGTGTTTCCTACTTAACTTGGTACTTTGAGTTGGCTCATCAACTGCCCTCTTCCTTTTTTTCTTTGGCCTGCCAACCTATAAACAAATTTATATGGTTACATATTAACAAGTTTATTAAATAGTTTCAAGTTAAATTATAAAAAACATGTATGACAACAAACCTGTTTGTGATGTTTGGGTGGGAGAAGGGTTGTTGGACAATCAAATCTAGGCCACATGCTCCTTCCATTTATTAGGTCAATTGTGTGTTGGTACATAGCATTCCATGTACTAAGCCAATAACATTTGCTCACCCAAGCCTCAAGATCTCCACATTCTGACCCATTCTGCATCTTATCATACATTGCAGCAATAGCATGCTTGCATGGAATACCTATAATGTCCCATTTCCTGCAAGTGCAACTCCTCTCTTTCAAGTTCACAACATACTGCTCCATCCATAGACCAGTCACTTGATATTTATCAACTCCATTAAATAGAACCCTCATCTTATTTTCGTCAGTCTTATTGTTTTCTAAGATTGTTGTTGCAGTTGTACTTAGAGAACCTTTGCATTTGTCTAGCACCTTATGAACATTTACTATTCTCTTTGTGAGGTACTCTCCAATGTATTCTAAACAAGTGATTATAGGCTTGTCCCTTGCCTCATCTAATTTTGAGTTAAATACCTCACACAAGTTATTTGTCAAACTATCAGTCAATGCCCTTCCCATATATATAAAACCAAACAATTAATTACTAAAATCAGTTATGAAATATCTTAGTGAAAAGAGTATGATACTTACCAGAGAAATGGGATCTTGCCCAATGTTTTACAGGAATTTTACTTAACCACTCATGTGCTTCTGGGTTAAGCTTTTTCAGTTTCTCCATAGCCCTATTAAAATTTGGTATGTTGTATACTTTTCCACAACACCATACTGCTTCCCTCAATTCATCTCCTTTGTGCTTCAATTTCATGTTGTCATACACATGTCTTAAACAGAACATTTTCTCAGCTGATGGAAATAACTTCTCTATTGCAACCAAGATTCCATGTGAGTACAATTAAAATAAGTTAGTAAATGAAAAAAAAAAGGTAAAAGTTGTTGAAGTTAGAGGGTACCTTTTGCCGATCTGAAATGAAAGTGAAGTTAGATGAAGAATTCAAATCTAAGTCACCACCCAAGTGTTCCAAAAACGATGTCCAAGAGTTAATATTTTCAGTCTCTACAATAGCATATGCAACTGGGTAAATGCCATTGTTCGAATCAAGCCCAACTGCAGTAAGAATCTGTCCTGGAAAGGGACCCTTCAGAAACGTACCATCAAATCCAAGAAAACCCTCAAACCTTTTTTAGATCCCTCCTTCAATGGACCTAAGCATATATATATATATATATATATATATATATATATATATATATATATATATATTCATTTGAAGATCCTTGTTTCAGAACACAAATTGGGTTCAATTTCGACATCTATCTTCACAGTTGTTCCTGGATTCTTTGACTTCAATTCCATGAAATATTCTCTCAAAACACCATACTGCTTTTCATAATCACCATAAACATATTGTTTTGCCATAGCTTTCGCTCGGAATACGTTCATGTTTGATATTGAAAGTGAATACCTTTGTACTAAGTCCTCCTTTAAAGCACGTGTAGGGTTCTTCGGGTTACTTTCAACTTGATGCAATATGTTGTTAGCTAGAAACTTAGATGAACAAGCCCTCACTGTCCTTGTTTTCAAACAAGAATGACAATCTTCGTATGTTTTGACAGTCCAAACTTGTTTCTCGTCTGCCCTAGATATAAAAAGCACCCATGGACAAGTTGTTTTCTCGGAAAGTACTAAATTACCCCTACCTTTATTACTGTCATCAATCAATTCAGGAACAATACACCTACACTTTACCCTAACTATTGTCTTGTCATTCTTTACATAATGTAGATCCCTCCTTTCTTTTACAGAGTAGTTGGCAATAACTTCTCTTATTTTTTCCTTTTCCTTGAACGTCTGACCAATCTTAAAAGCTTTAGTGTGAACCTCACCGTATGAACAAGCGACTGGTTTTAGAATAGACATTAACAATTTCTTTCTAGGCTCTTTTTCACTAGCAAATGACTCAAAGACATCATTATCTAAGACTTCTAAAGGTTCATCTTCAATGTCTTCATGTTCCTCTTTATTATTGTTTGTCGGATCAGGCTGGCCCAAGTCAATGTCTTCATCCAGTACACTACATAAGTTGATCATGTTCACCTCCACATCATTTATCAAAGGTTCCTCATCAGACACTATTTTTTTTGCATCATGCTGACTATCAAATTCACTTTAGTCTGCAGTATCCTCACAATCATATTCATCATGTACAACTGGATCATTATTCATAATTGGCTCATCATATTGATCATCTATGATTGGCACATCATTCATAATTGGCACATCATTCATAACTGGTTCGTCATTCGTAACTGGTTCATCATTCAAAACTGTCTCATCAATCATAACTGGATCATCATCCATAACTGGCTCACTATCTTGTATCACTTGTGAAGGTCCATCAAATGTTCCATATGGCACAATAGACAGGGAGTAGTCTAATTTTTTCCTAGAAGATCCAACAACTTTTCCCTTATTTTGGTTCCTATCTAGTTCAGGGGATACATAAGTAACCAACTCCTCAATAATAACCTTAGTGGGGGACAAAAAATAACTGTTAACCCTTGTATGCCCATGCTCTATGTAGATACTTAAAAGATTATTTTTTTCCACATAATTTGACAATACAATGAACATCCCCATCATTTCCTAGAGGTAATAGACCAAAGTCTAACTCTACTTTTGGAATAAGAAAATGATAATATAAAGTTTGTCCTTCTACGTACCCTATTTCTCGAACCATTGTATCCAACTCATGCACAGAGAAAACATCAATATCTACGAAGTCAACATAGTCTATTGTTCCATCTACGTACCTTCTCCCAAGGCTTTTTGTGAATATCCGACCATGATGGATTTTCAGAGTGAAATAGTTGCTTATTCCCTCTGAAAAAAAGAATAACAAAAAAATTTTCAAAAATTTGGGCATAATATCAAATCGACAAAATCAAAGATCACTTTAGTAAGTCACTTACGGTATATCCTTTCCAAATCATAGTTTGATGCTTTCGTGTATTTGGAACGAAGTGACCATAACGTTAACACCATTATCGTTTTCAATCGACAGATGATCCTCGCCTTGTGTTCTGTTGGAGAAGATGAAGATAAATGCGAAAGGGTAATGGGTAGCTGGGGAAGATGATCTTTATACTTAATTGCAGAGTTCATGCGTATATTATGTGCATAATGATTGATTATTAGAGTGACTGCAAGATGAAAAGACAAATTTACCCCTTCACTAACGGTTCAAAAGTGACGAGGTTAGGGTCAAGGACCAATCGCGCAATTAAATGAAACCTTAAGGACCATTCGCGTGACTTTTTGCTAGAAAGTCTTCAAAGTGCGATATTGTGTAAACCATAGGGATTAGGGAACAATCTTGAAATTTTGTCTAAAAATAATAACTTATTATTCATTTATCATTTTCATTTTCTTTTAACAAATTATTATTATTATTATTATTATTATTATTATTATTATTATTATTATTATTATTATTTATTCTTATCTTTATTTATTCATATTTGTTTTTAGGGTTTAAAAGTCTTTTAATATTTTTGCCGTCATATTCGAATATACGATTTCATATACTTTTTTTTTTAGTTTTGTTCGGTCACATTATATAATATTTTTTTAAATATATTTTGCTCGAATAAATAAATTAAAATAGAACCTCGGATAAATATCAAACATCAAATATAATTATTTAATTTTTTTTATTTGTTTTTCGTTTACATCATTCGTTTATATGTTTTATTTTTTTTATTCAGCTTTAATAGGTTTTATTATTACTTTTTAAACGAATAATCTTAAATATAAGAAAAAACAACTATTATATCGCAATAACAACTATATTTTAACAATTATTAAGAATAATCTTAAATTAAATCTACCACTTATTAATACTCATTAACTATATATTGTTGAAATACTAAAAAAAATTCCTCTTGTATTTTAATTTGAATCTATTTCTTTTGTTAAAATAAATATGTAGATAATTTTTTATTATTTCAAACAATATATACTTAACTAGACAAATTTACACGTTGTGCGGCGCAGGTAAAAAAATATATTGTTAAAATGTTGAAAAATATATATTGAAAATGATGTTAAGTAGTGGGGCATAATATATATATATATATATATATATATATATATATATATATATATATATATATTGAAAATTACATGTTGTGCGACGAATTCCCACGCTCCATATTTATTATATATATATATATATATATATATATATATATATATATATATATATATATATATATATATATATATATATATATATAAATTGAAGTAAGGATGATTGAAATTAACTTTTTTTAAATAGAAAATGATATAAACTAAAAATATGTTTTACCTGTAATGGATAAAAATGTTAATATTAATTAACTTTTGATAAATTGATAGTTGGATGGAGTGGGAAGAAAATGTTCAATAAAGATGTCGTAGATAGTCACAGACAAATATGAATATGTAATTACTATCACAAATCTCACCAAATTAAGTTATTTTACCGAAAGTCAAAATGGTTTTTGACCCATAAAATGAAAATGGGTACCAATAGCAACACCGGATATTATGCCATGGGGTTCCATACACATTCGAGTCGCAGAAAAGCTTTTACTAAATTAAAAATCATTGATTGATATGAGCTAGTAAGTAAAAGGGTAAATTACACCAATTGTCCCTCGTGCACATGCCAGAAAGCGTGTTTAGTCCCTATTTTTAAAAATTAACTCGGATCGTCCCTCGTTTGGTTAAAAGTTGCATGTTTCATCCCTCGTTAGTTTAAAATTGCATGTTGCATCCTTTACCAGACATAAAATTACTATATTACCCTTATTATTTTATTTTTAATTTAATTATGAATTATTTTGTAGTTTAAAAAAATAAAAAAAAAATTTCATTTCCATCCCACCCAACCTTCTGTTATCAGCTCACAAATTAATCACTAAGACCACCATTCCTTTCCACCACCACCGGAGCATCGACCACCGCCATCGCCGGAGCACCGATCACCACCATCACCAGAGAACTGTCCAATAGCATCGTTGGAGTACCACTCACCACCATTTTCGTCCTTCAAAACCACCGCATCTCTCTCCTCACCTTCCTTCTTCTCCAATCAGATAAACATTCTTCTTAAATCTGATACTCTCTCATCCCGGATCTAAGATCTCCGATGATGATGGTTTCAAACCGTCGAGTAGGATATCGAGGATGGTTTCAAACGACGAAGATATGATAAAAACAATGAAGACCTGATAGAATCAGTGAAACCACCATTGGGAGTCTTGAGAGAAGATAAAGGGTTGTGATCCTCGTTCTAAAGATTTGGGTCATTCCGATCTATTATGTTTCTCTAGCGAAATCACAGTTGCAAGGTCATTCAGATCGGTTCTTTTTCTCCAGCGAAACCATCACCGATTCTGGAATCCGGTGCTCGTCTTCTTCACCTGTGCGTCATCATCGTTCTCCATCAGCTAGGGTTTCGAGATCGATGAAGAAGTCGTTGACACATATAAAGATCAGAGAAGAAGGTAGGTGCAAGGTTCAGATTGAGGAAAAAGTCATCAAAATATGTTCAAATCGATATCCTTCTTCAGACGCATTTATATCCCGATTTCCATCTAGGGTTTCAGATCGAGGAAGAAGGCATGTGTAAGGTTTTCATATTATGGTTTGGTTATAGGAGGTGTTGGCGGTGATAGATAGTGGTACCGGAGGTTTTGGCAGTGATAGGTGGTAGGGGATTATCTGTGAAAATTTTGGAGCTTGGGAAATGGAAGGGGAGGGGTGGGCATATTTGTTTTATTTTATTTTTTCTTTTTTAATATAAAAATGATAAAGAAATAAAAGAAAATGAAAAATAAATAATTAATGGTAAAATAGTCATTTCATGTCAATAGAGACTAAGTGTGCAAGAAAAAACAAACACAGGGATGACCCAAGTTAATTTTTGAAAATAGGGACTAAACGTGCATTTTGACATATGCACGAGGGACGAATGGTGTAATTCACCCTAAGTAAAAAGATAAACATAAGCATGAAACCTGAATCTTATATTAAAGAGCTAGCGTGATGCTGGACATCGAATATAAAATTAAAATCCCATCCGTTTGGTTATAAGAAATTAGGGTAACCATTATGTTATGTACCAATGTACTAGTGGGTAGCAGCAGTACAATATAAAAGACAAAACCCCCAAATAATAGAGTTCTGTGTGTGTAGCCAATTAGATTTCGCAGATGAATAAAGAGGCAGTGATATAGAACAAGAGGGCATGGAGAATCCCTATGCACACTTTTGTAGAAAGAGAGCGAGAAGAAAAAACCACCTAAATTATTAGTTTCAATCGTCTTTCCTCCTAAATTTAGTATACTCTTTGATTCTCTCTCTGATCTGAAGAATAAGATTCAATCTTTTTATAATCACATCAAGCTAGATCGAAGTGGGTGTCGTCGGAAATGTCTGAAGATGACGGTGGTGGTAAGTTGAGAAACTCCGTTACCGGCGCCGGACCTGAACCCGGGGAGTTTTTCACGCCGTACCCAGATCAGGTTCTTGAAAACGTACTTGAAAACGTTTTGATTTTCTTGAAATCACGGCGTGACCGTAACGCCGTTTCGCTCGTCTGCAAATCATGGTACCGCGCGGAAGCGTACACCAGATCGGATCTGTTCATCGGAAACTGTTACTCTGTGGCTCCACGTCGAGTGACCAACCGATTCAAGAGAATCCGGTCGGTTTCTTTGAAGGGGAAACCCCGGTTTGCTGATTTTAGCTTATTGCCGGCTGATTGGGGTGCGCACTTTAGCCCTTGGGTGTCTGCCTTGGCCACTGCTTATCGTTCGCTGGAGAAGATCTACCTGAAACGCATGTCCATCACCGATGATGATCTCGCCATGATTGCTCACTCCTTTCCGAATTTCAAGGAGCTTGTTTTAGTTTGCTGTGAAGGTTTCGGAACGAGTGGACTCGCAATTATCGCCAGCGAGTGCAGGTAAATCTAGGGTTCCAAATTTCATTCTTCTCACAACTTAACTTAGATCTGTTTACATCACTCACTCATACCTCGATCTGAAATTGATACCGATTTCGGAGTAACAATTTAGTTGATTTCGCTTGGAATGTAATGAAGATTGATTAATTAAATGATGTTATCTTATACCTTCATTTTGCAATCAGAAATCTTCGTGTTCTTGAGTTGGTTGAAGACGACGTTTCCGACGATGAAGTGGATTGGATTTCTTTCTTTCCACCAGAGGGTACGACCCATTTGGAGTCATTGAGTTTCGATTGCGTCGAAACCCCATTTAATTTCGAGGCCTTAGAGAGACTAGTAGCAAGATCACCATTGTTAAAGAAGCTTAGATTGAACCGTTACGTTTCGATAGGGCAGCTTTACCGGTTAATCCTCCGGTCACCGCAGTTAACCCATTTAGGCACTGGCTCCTTTGGCACGCTGGGTATCATCGGTCAACAAGAGCCCGATTACACCTCTGCTTTTGCTGCTTGCAGATCGATAGTTTGTCTCTCCGGCTTCCGTGAAATCACACCTGAACATCTACCGGCGCTCTTACCGCTGTATGCTAATCTCACCTCTTTGAATCTCAGCTACGCTAGCATCGAACCCCACCAGCTCCGCCCAGCCATCCGCCACTGTCATAAACTACAGGTTTTCTGGGTAAGTTTTCCAAACTTTGTCGATACGAAATTCTGAAAAATCTTAAAAACACTTTTTTCCATGTATTTCTTCCAGGCGCTTGATTCCATCTGTGACGAAGGACTTCAGGCGGTGGCGGACACATGTAAAGATCTTCGTGAGCTTCGGGTTTTCCCCATAGACGCCTCAGAAAACGTGGAGGGCCCAGTCTCAGAAGTAGGTCTCCTTGCTATTTCCATCGGGTGTTCAAAACTAGAATCCATCCTCTACTTCTGTCAACAGATGACAAATGCAGCGGTTGTAGCCATGTCCAAAAACTGCCCGGATCTTGTTGTGTTTCGTCTGTGTATAATAGGAAGATACAGACCGGATCGGGTCACGGGTGAGCCCATGGACGAGGGTTTTGGAGCCATTGTGAAGAACTGTAAGAAGCTGACCCGTCTAGCTGTTTCCGGGCTGCTGACCGACCGGGCATTTAGCTACATCGGGCAGTATGGTAAACTGGTGAGAACATTGTCTGTGGCTTTTAATGGGGACAGTGATACCGGGTTGAAATATGTTCTTGAAGGATGCACAAATTTGCAAAAACTGGAGATCAGAGATAGCCCGTTTGGTGACTCGGGTTTACAATCCGGTTTGCATCATTTCTATAATATGAGGTTTGTTTGGCTGTCATCATGTAGGGTCACCCGCCAAGGGTGCATGGAGATTGCTAGAATCCTGCCCAAATTAGTGGTGGAAGTTTTTCGTAGGGATGAGGATACAGATGAGGAAGAAGACAGGGTGAGGGGCGATTTCGTCGATACGCTTTATATGTATCGCTCTCTCGATGGCCCACGACCCGATGCACCACAGTTTGTCAACATCCTTTGAATTTTATATACATTTTCAGTTATACCCGTTTCAAGATTCGTGGGTCGCCTAATGATCCTCGCAACCCGGCTGTCTTTTGGCTTAGAACATGAGTTTTTTCTTGCCATAAAAGATTTTGGATCTTTGAGGTGGGTATGGCCATGGGAGAAAGATTTTAAAAAAAACAAAAAGCCATCTTGATTTGTCTGTTTGATCCTAAAAAGTGGTTAGATATTTTGAAAGTTTGTGAAGTTTCTTGAAGAAGCAGAAGGGTAGATGATAATGAATTGATGATAGTATTCTTTAATTTGGTAGCAGAGACCTCTAAAATCTGAATCCTGTTCTTCATGTTGTATTCAGATGTTAGGTTTTTTTAGATTCATACCTGCACAAGGTATATCATGTCCTCTTAATGATACATTCATATCTTCTTTATTGGAATACTATGTTTTCAGATATCTTTTGGTAAAAAAAAAAATCACTTAGATCCGTTGGAAAAATCTGGATTGGGTTGGGTGCTTTTTTGTCCCAATAAAAGAAATGGCAAAATATTGAGAAATGTATCAGTTTTGATGCATCAAGTACAAGCTGTCAAGGCATATTTTGTTTGACTTGGTTCTTGAATGTCGTATCTTTCTGTTGGAGTACTTCGTAGGAAAGAAAGAAAGGTGGATCTTTTTCTTAGAAGGGAAAATTACCAAATATCGAGCCAAGTACAAGTCTTAATTGCATAAAGTACGAGTTGTTGTAGCTTAATTGGCATCTATTTTCCATTATTCTAAGTACAAATATATTATTAAACTATTATTTAATATAAAATTGTTGTGTATTTATAAGCTCCCACAAAATTAGATTGGGATTGGAATCCAATCCTACCACAATTAAAGTCTTCAAATTTGTTTGTAAGATTGTGTTTGTATAAATGACAACAAATAAAAATAAAACATCTTAAACGAAAAAGAGAAGAAATAATATTATTGTTACAATGTACATAAGTTTTCGAGAATATAGGAAAAGAAATTGTGATGCTCTATTAGGCTTCATTTTGATATGTAATACCCTTTTTCGAGTTGAGTGAACAAGATTTTTTTCAACATGAACAAACAATTTTTTAGATTTTACATAAGTTTTCGAACATAAATGACGAATTCCTAAGTATGAATAAATAGTAGATGATAGAACAATTATAAAATGTACGAGAAAAAGAGATGGAGCTTATGATTGCAATCTCATAATCAAAATCCTAAAATTCAATATATCCCGATTACATTTGTTTTTTGTTTGTATGATCTTAAGATTGCAACTTAAACGAAGTTTTGATATTAATTTGAATCATAAACTAAATAAAAATTAGTAACACTTAGCAAATTCTATAGACTAAAATACCCTGTACGATGATACAATGAGGAAATAAAATAAAATAAGAAGCGATATTGATGGTGAAGGTAGACCATTGGATGATGTGTGGAAAGAATTGTACAAGTACAAACATTGATAAAAGAAAAAATAAAAGTACAAACATTGGTGGTCCCTTCACACACCTAACCCATATTTCTATTCTTTTGCATTCTCCACTTGTACTTTGTGCACACTGATAGGTATATTTTATTTAAATAAAGATTGTGGGGTCAAAACAGTCTTTTCAGATGTCACCACCACTTGAATTTGCTTTATGGAGCTGCCAAACTTCTAAAGGGCTATGCCTTTTCAAGACCTATAATAGTCCTTATTTATTTAGAATAAAGCCAGTTGTTTTTATTTTTAACTATAAACATAATATATGTATATATTTATAATTATAAATATTTACAATACGGATTAATACCCACTACAACCATGTTCTATAAAATTTTGCCGATTTTACTAAATTATAAGGCCAACGGGCATATACCAACTGTATTGTGCGCTGGGAAAATATGGCTATACCGTGAATGTGGAAACACTCCCCTGGTTGGTATTTTCTTTCCGTACTTTCTGTTCGTATGGTGAAAATTTCAGTACATTGCTGCCACTCAACGGGTTTTTTATTTTATTATTATTATTTTTTTTAAATGTCCTATAACTACTAACATTTTAAACTTTCAAATTCAATCAGCCTTCTAACATTCTAGTGCCATTCAATCATTTTTCACTCAAATTAATTCAAATACTTCTCTATAATAACACTATTCTAAACTCTGATCGAAACCTATCACTTGTTAATAGTTCAAACATAATTACTATGAACATTTTTTATTCAGATCCTTCAACACCACTTTACCTAGCCGCATTTATTTATCTAACTAACCAATTTCAATTTCATGGCTTGCAACCATTTTATCTTATCTGAAATCCACCCCCTCTTCACTAACTTCTCAACTCTTCCTAAATATGTTTCGAAAACCCAACCCCCGTCTGAATCGGAAGTTGAGTATGTTCTTAAAACACAACTCTTTCTCGGAGATGTTCCTAAAATCCAACCTACAACCGAACCATCCCAACCAAAACATGGCAACCAACTCGCTCAAACATGGATAATGGTAGAGATTGTATTGGTCCATTCGTGGGTCACTCTATTGGAGGACTCCAAGACTGGAAATTCACAAACAACATAACATTTTTGAAGACACGTTACAGATAGTTTTCACAACGAATATGTCATTGAGAGTAACATATCTACCATCTCTCTTTCATAACGTACCTGTTAATAAAATTTGCATGGCTATGGCTACAATAGGCCCTTCTCCATATAGGCGTCCAAAATATATTGTTCTTTCAAGTCGTCTTTTCTATACGAAATTCTTTTAGGAAACGATTAAATGCAATCAATGACACTATCAATCTCCACTACAATAGGAGACTAAATAAATATGATGCTAAACATAAATATGGATAACTTGTATGGATGTTTAGCTTCTAAATCCTTCATGATATCACCATCATATGGAGCAACAGTAAAGGAACATAACACTTTCGTAGTTATTGTAAAATACTAATTTACAACCTTACAAAGACTTTGTCTGATGTTGGTGTGTCCTTTGTTCTTTCATTCTGAACATGATCTCCTTATTGGCTGGTGACTTCAATCCAGAGTTGTCCAACTTATATTTAACTAATGTGGCGGTATCATTATCTTCAATCCAGAGTTGTCCAATTTACATTTAACTAATGTAACA
This sequence comes from Lactuca saligna, assembly GCF_052625555.1. Lineage (NCBI taxonomy): Eukaryota > Viridiplantae > Streptophyta > Magnoliopsida > Asterales > Asteraceae > Lactuca > Lactuca saligna. The sequence goes on from NC_136417.1 coordinate 2,394,363, forward strand.
TGATATCTTTATTGGCCTAGCGACTTGAATCCAAAGTTGTCCAACTTATTGGTTGAATGAGTTTACGATCGAACGATGTTGCAAGTAAGGATGAAAGTGGGTCCAAACCCGGACCGGATGGACCCAGAACCGGTTAATGGGATTTTGTAGAACCGAAAACTGGACCGATATATAGGAACCGGTTCCGGGTACGGTACTAGGTAAAGCGGGTCTAGAACCGGAAAAATCCGGAAACATCAAAGTGGGTAGGTTGGAACCGGATAAAGTGAGTTTAGAACCGGAAAACCCGAAAAGCCTGGAATTTTTTGGTAATTACTTACTACGTAGTGAGTTGAACTTTAAAAATTTTCATATTAACATTCTGACTTCGGGGGACTGTAAGTCATTGAATATGAAACCAAAATTGACAAAATTATAGTATAAAATCATGTACAAACTCTAAACTACACTCTGGAAAAAACCACGTGTCAATCTCAATTTAAACGAATGAGATATACATGTGTTAACATTTTCACAGAATTCAAAGTACAAAAATAAATAGCTGAAAAGTTGAAAATTTTCAACTTTGATATCCCGACTTTTGGGGGTTGTAAGTCCTTGAATATTAAACCAAAAAATGACAAAATTATATTTTAAAATCATGTACAAACTCTAAACTATAAGTTAGAAAAAACCACATGTCAATCCGACTTCAAACGAATTAGATATGCATATTTTAAAAACATTCACGGAATAAGAAAAAAAACTGAAAAACTAAAAACTTCCAGCTTTGATATTTCAACTTTGGGGCACTGTAAGTCAATGAATATAAAACTAAAAATGCAAACTTATATTCTAAAATCATGTACAAACTCTAAACTACACATTGGAAAAAACCGTATGTTAAACGGACTTGAAACAAATGAGATATGCATGTTTTAAACATTTCACTAAAACCGGTTTCGGCCCCTAAAAGTGGTTCCGGTTCCTAACACTGGTTCTGGTTCTTAGACCCAGTCTGATCGAACCTGATGAACCCAAACCTAGATTACCCGGAACCCGGATAAAGTCATTTTTTAAACCCGGAACTGGAACCGGTTCTATATATTCCGGTTCCGGTCCGGTTTTCCGGTTTTAAATCACATCCTTAGTTGCAAGGATGTCATGTTACTAAACTTGACTTTCTGTCTATTTCTTGAGTCTGAACACCTGCACGGTGCAACAGAAAGAAATAACAACCTAAGATACTTATTTGTCACTTATAAAAATATATAAAAAATACTTTTAAATCCACCTAGAACATTCAAACTGTACTACAAATTACATGAGGATCCTTTGTGACCTATTAATTGGATTCACTTATTTTGTAGTTTCTATTAAAAAAATATTAAAATACATAATACTTATAATTTTTATCTTCATAAATACAAATTATTGTAACATTATTGACATATCCAAATAGGGAAATTTGCGAAAAAGTCCCAAAGTTTTGGGCCAGTTAATGATCTAATCCTAAATTAAATTTCATTAACAAAAAAGAACAGGAAACCGGGTAATATAATCACTTTAACCCTTTTTACCTTTTCAGCAGGTTACCTCTTCCCTCAGGTTACCTTTTCACATGGAAGTCAGATCGAAGCAACAATTTGTTGCTTCCTGTGGTAATCTCCCATTCATTCTTCTACAAACACATATATTCAATACATTTCTTATCTCTATCTCTATTGATACTATATGTGTTAGATATGCAGAAAACAACAATAGAGCAAAGAAATTATTAGGTATCATGGGTCTATTCATGGAACAACATTACAGTCATAGGTCGACCCATGACTCAAATTGCAGTTTCTATAAAAGATGTTCAACAATCAACGAAATTATTAGGTTAATCATGGGTCTATTAAAGAACCCATAAACTGAAGTTTTTGTAAAATATGTTCTTTATCCCCCTCAAGAAGTTTTTGCTATTAGAGGTGCTTCTGAGAAAATGATGAGGTTTGTTAGTGAACATGAAGTTGTACCTACATCTGTTGTAATTGAAGGACCATTGGAACTAGGTTTGACTAACTCTCGGTCAACGAATGTACCTAAGGATTCTTCAATTCCGTTCCAACTTACCACAACTCAAAACCAATTCCATTACCATATCGTGACAACCCTTCCCCCATCCCAATTCCATTCGACTTCACATTCACCTTCACCATTGATGAAACAACCTTCTTCTTTTGTCCCCGTTTTTGCCCTTAAACCACCCCTCAATGTATAAAGAAACATTGGAATCTCGTTGCTTCAACCCTTTCCACCTCCCACTCCACCACCATCACTAACTCCGAATTCCAATTCTGCCCCGTTTTATGGACCATTGACCAGGGAAAAAGTTTGACCAAATCAGTGTTGAAAAGCTTGTAGAACACCATGGAAGGGTTTTATAGAGGAATGGGTGACATGGAAGGTTAATGGAGGGTAACCTAAAATCCTAATTATGAATCAGAATCAGAAAAAAAAAGGAAATTAGACATTAGGAAAATGATGGATTGTTGTAAAGACGAAGAGGATCTAGTGTATATATGGGTTGATTTCAATCACCCAATCAACACGTTTGAGTAGATCAGTGTTGAGAAGCTTGTAGAACACCACCATCTACATATCTCCTCCCGTAGAACACCACCATCTCACATGTTACCCACCTACAAATCAAATGAGAGGAACTCCATATGGCCTTGGTGAACAAACAAGAGAAATAGAGGTATATTCTTGTTCATCTTCACAATTTTGGTTACCCACCTGCAAATAAAACGAGAGAAAGAGAGGGGAGAGAAGGAGAAACACATAAGAGAGATTTTAAAGCTTGGGTAACCGGCTAATCAAAGGTTTACCGGTTCAAAGGACCAAAGTGAATGTAATAGCCGGTAACCCATCCTTTTTCATTAATGAAATTTAATTTGAGATTAAATCATAAACTGGGGCAAAACTTTGAGACTTTTTCGCAGATTTCTCTATCCAAATGTACCTAGATACATTCATTAAAACAAAAAGGTTTTATATTGCATTTAGGCATATTTCCAACTCAACAACATTTTTTTATGCTAAATATCATATTTTGTATAAAAATGGTGTAAAACTACTTCATCACAAAAGCATATAAAAAATGATGTAAAACTACATAAAAGCGTTTTTACTTTTTACATCAACGAATAGTCTAACATTATAAGTATTATACAAAATTTATTGTTATACTACTTATTAACATCAAATTTATTGTTAAAATTCCGCGTGTCAGCATATTATTAGAGCCATGCCACTATGACTTCACAAATTTCCATTTTAATAACAGTCTACACATTCCTTTCAAAGGAGACTCCATAACAGAATTACCTAAACATTAATGTACAATATTTAGTACGATTAATACAAGTTATAAAAGCATCACCACACCGAATCGAAACACAAGTAGCAATAATTAGGAGAGAGATCTTTTGGTCATGACTTTATTACATCATATCCTATCTTGTTTGTTGTTATGGCAATGGGCTTAGTACCATCAAAGTGGGAAATGAGTATGCGAAATTACTTTAAATGAATGGTGAGAATTAGAAACTCTGCCTTTTCCTTTTCTCTATGCTTTTTTTTACCATTTTTAATATGAGAGTGGACCATGGTCTCTCCTTCCGACACGTGGACATTGGTTGAAACATTACCCCTACCCAATCCCTAAAAACACACAGTTTGGTGAGGGGGTATAGGAGAGGGCGAAAGTGTCTTTTGATTTGGGATTTGGTTTTAGGTCGAAAGGTATTTTTATCAATCACAACAATAACTAAATATAAAGCATCTTATCATTAAATTATCACTGTTTCATAGTTATGATATAATAATAACATGGGAAGTGATTCGTACACAACAGTTTTTTACCGTACACAACAATTTATGCATTATAGAGTTGTACAGTACAACATTTTAAAACATCAATTGTTGTGTATGGAGAAAAATTATTGTGTACAAATCATCTCCCTAATAACATATGTAGCAAAATTCTTCTATTCTAACGAAATCGGTACACCAAGGTTTTTTATTATTATTATTTTTTTGGGATAACGAATTAAATTGATGATATACTTTTCGATTTATACATATTTGGTTATTGAGTTTTTTTCATCCATATTTATACTTTCAACTTGCTTAAAACTTATTTAACTGTACACATTGAATCCTTATGACTAATACTCCAGATAAATTGAAAAAAATGACTTAATAGGGTAATATATTTATCACTTTGTACATATTTAGTCATTAATATTTTTTTATACATTTCGTCATTAATATTTTTTTTTTGTTGCAAAATAAGTATTTATTGTTCTTTTACAAATTCAATATTTATGAATGTTTTCCTTAGATTTTTCTCACAAAATGCATGAGACAATCATTAATGAGGTGTTTGAGATTGTTCATGTTTATGGCCACCGTGACCTCGACTGCTTGATGCTTAGGTCTTGTGTTATGAACATTGTAACTTCTTCATACGATCTTAGATTTTAACGATCTATATCTACACGTTTGTATTTGAATTTGAGTCTATTATAATTTTCGTTTACATTATTCCTGTTAAAAAATAGTATACATTTACTTATGATTTTATAAGAAAATGTTCATACATACATTCATAAAGAACGCATGTATATAAAGATCGTAAGGACACATATCTTATTTTTTAATTGGAGTAATCTAAACGAAAGTTGTAGTAGACTCAAATAAGAATATGTGGATATAAAATCGTTAAATCCGAGATTATATGAAGAAGTTACGATGTTTATAACATAAGACCTAAGCGAAAAACAAGACCTAAGCAGCCAATCAGCTAACAGCCTCGACACCTCATTAATGATTGTCTCATGTAGGATGTTATGAAAAAAAACATAAAGAAGCCGGTCATAACTACTAAATATGTAAAAAAACAACAAAAACTTATTTTGCAAATATATATATATATATATATATATATATATATATATATATATTAAGAACTAAATATGCAAAAAAAAAAAGAGGACTAAATGTGTATAAATTGAGAAATGTATAACCTTATTAAGTCATTTTTTTCGGTTTATCTGAAATAGTCGTTTATAAGGACTGAATATGTACAATTAAACAAGTTAAAAAAAACAAATGTGGTGTAGAAAAACTTAGTGACCAAATGTATACAAATCAAAAAATATATATTATATTTTTTTGTCTTTATTCATTTTTGTAAACCATGCATATTAGAGAGAAAAAACATATATGGAGGCTGTCGTACGAACCTGTTGACAAAGTTGTTAAAGCAAAAATCAAACATATATTACATGTTCAAACGCGGAGTACGTGGCAAATAGGAAATATGCCTAGATGCTATGGCTTCAAAACACACTTATCGGCCAAAACTTTTATCTTCTATGATAATAAAAATGCAAGTCAAATACTCACAACCCAAACCAATCATAAAAGAGAAACACAGAGACCGAACAATTTCATACGAGATAATGTACAAAAAAGAAAGATTAACTTAAGATTTGAATTTACTGATGAACAATTTGCGGACACATTTACAAAGTGATTAGATGAGCAAAAAATATCGAATTAATGAGTAAGATATGTTGTCTAAATCACGACAAATGTTTCTTTTCGGTAAGTATATGCATGTTCTCAATAAAAAACAAGATTTTGATTTTTATCCCATGCTTCTCCCAAGTCACACGAACAAGGAAACTCCAAGAAAGGAACAAAGAAACTTTTTTTTTTTTTTTTTTTTTTTTGACATTCAAGTATTCCATATAACTAAATTGTCTGAACAGTCTTACGACCAACACATTGTAAAAGGTAATATTTTTCTATTTTGGAAACGATATATATATATATATATATATATATATATATATATATATATATATATATATATATATATATATATATATAGTAAATTACTGAAATCGTCCCTGTGGTTTGGTTAAAATGCACGTTTGGTCCCTAACTTTTTTTCTGCACTCAGATCGTCCCTGTGGTTTGATTTTGTTGCGTTTTTCATCCCTATGGTTTGATAAAAATTGCATGTTTGGTTCCTAACTTTATGTATGTAAGGGACGAAAAACGCAACAAAATCAAACCACAGGGACGATCCGAGTGCAAAAAAAAAGTTAGGGACCAAACGTGCAATTTTGACCAAACCACAAGGACGATTTCAGTAATTTACTCATATATATATATATATATATATATATATATATATATATATACACATACACACACACATAGGTTCCGTTGATATTAAAAATAAAATTGAGATCCTTATATTCAACCTCAACCACATATTCCACATTTGTCATTCTAAGCCTAAGAACATAAATTAAAAATAAAGAATTTGAACAGACTCCCGTTGGGTAGTAATGGCGGGATCGAATTCTAAAAGTGTGGAAAGCTTGGACTTCTCGTATTTAGGCTGGAAATAGTACTCCTGGACCTTCTTCTTATGAATGCAAATGTGTCGTATCAGAATAAATCAAAGAACCAATCTTCAAAAAAGTGTACTGAAACACTTCCACGTCGTGAGAAAGCACCGCTGCGAAGTGGTGTAAAGCTGGATGTCGTAAATGGTCGAGCAAAATAAGATCGCCACGATGTGGTTAAGTGATGCCACGTCATGGTGGAGTCAGATGCAATCGCGATAAAATAAATTCCCACGACGTGTTGATGATGTCTACGTCGTGGTACATTCTTAGATCGTCTTGTATGATCGAAGTAATGCACCGACTCTCGTAATGTTTAGGACCATTCCCGATCTATTCTTTCAGTAAATATTCTTCAAAAATGTTCTTTTTTTCATCATCACGTGGGAACCCCACACTTATCTGTTGTGACAAGCTCTTCAGGGTATTGGTCGTTTGTTGACGTGTGGTCTTGGAGGTTTACCTAAGAACACAACATAGAAGAATTGTTAAAGAACGCCGGGGGTTCTCCCGGGACATCACTCCGACGATCAAGTTAGCTTTATTTCTAAGAGAGATTTAGGTAAAATTGTATAGGGAAGAAGTTGATCCCCTTCCTTGGACAGGAAAGGATCCTTTTATACCTATTACTAACGGAATGGGGTGACTCTCCCCGTGTGGGAGTGAGACGTGGCACTTTCCTATTGGGAGAAGTACGCCCATGACCTGATTGGTCATGAGAGAATGAGAGGATCACGAGGAATATTCTTCATTGTGGGGGGAAAGTGAGTTTTCATTCTGGTGCTGGCCTGTCCGGGCTAAGACTGAGACCCGACAGGGTGAGATAACATCTCGTCAGTGCTTTCCGTAAGATTTAACGTAGTCGCATACAGTAATGTTAACAAGTCCCTTAGACCAGTAGGATTCAGTGTTAAGGAAATATCATATTCATTCTGGTCTAGTCATAGAGACATGGCAGAATGCTATTGCTAGTCTGTGCGGTTGACAAGACTGAGTTGCCTTTGCTCGGCAGTTTCATCATGAGACGGCTCACTGCACTTTTTGTAGCATTTAAACCCTTGTTTCTCCATGAATTTCCTCCTCACTCTCTGCCTTTATCACTTTGCTTCTTTTCTCTAAATAACCCTTTCGATCTTTCCTTGCATTCTTCTATGGCTTCCGCTCCTCCTTTAGGAAGGGAACTCACTGCTGAGGATTAAGAATCCTTCCAGTTCCGGTTTTTGTTTTTCCCTGAACATGGGGTTCAAGTTTCTCTCCCTATGCATGGCTTTATAGCCCCCCATGAGGGCAAGGTCGACATTTTGATTGCTTTGTTCGAGGTGGGTCTACACTTACCCACTACAGATTTTTTCAACCAGATTATTCGTGAATAAGGGTTTCCGTGAGGGAACTAATGCCAATTGCATAAACAAGATTTTGGGCTTTGAGCTTCTCTGCCGTGCCCTAGGTTACCAGCCGATTGTCCCGACATTCAAGCACTTTTTGTAACATCCCAAAATTTATCCCAATTTTTTTTTTAAAATGATATTACTTATAAAATAGTTATCGGTAAACATCATTACAATTCCTTTAACATAAAAACATAAGCCATAGTCTCAAAACCATTCCAGTAAATTGTATCATATCAGAGTACAAATCCTAGGTTTCAATGCGGAAAAGTCATGTGAAAAGTTGTGATATGCTGCTACGCCGCCGACTCTTTCCCCTTAGTTGAAGAGGTACCTGAAACCAAAACTAAAATCTGTAAGCACAAAGCTTAGTGAGTTCCCCCATCATACCCATACCAAATAATGCATAATCATCGGTATCTTTCAACCGGTAACTGTCAGGAATAACCGGGAGCTGAACTCCCCCTTGGTATCTTTCAACCGGTAACTGGGAACTAACCTCCCCTTTGGTATCTTTCAACTGGTATCTGGGAACTAACCTCCCCTTCTGTATCTTTCAACCGGTAACCGGGGAATATTTCACCCCTTCTACTACTAACACATAATAAGCACAATAAGCATATCAAGCATAATCATATCATTCACGGCAAGCATATCTCATAACAATCCCAGATAATTATCACAAAGACAATTACCTAACCAAAACTCTTACTAGTGGGCTGGTATTGTGGCCGTAGACGCACCCCTACTAGGAGAAAACTCACCTTAAAGTCGTGTAGCGTCCGGACTGTCCTTGGCGTGAAAATCGACTCTCCTCGGCTCCTCGATCCCTACACGACAATTCCTCTAAGTTATCAACTTGTAATTGTAACCATATCCATGGTCAACTCAAATCCAGCCAAAGTCATCATCCAGTTGTCTTGACTCGTTGAGTTGGTCTACCAACTCGTTGAGTCCATACTCCTCTAACCCAAAACAATCTCCGACTCTATTCGTCGAGTTTGGAAAGAACTCGATGGGTTCTCCTTCAATCATACCATCGAGACTATCTTCATCTGACTCGTCGAGTTCGCCCTTGAACTCGTCAAATTCATCCCCTCATTTGAATTTGTCCAGTCTATGACTCGCCGAGTTGTATGAACAACTCATCGAGTCCATCTTCATGGATTGGGAGATTTCCTTGAACTCGCCAAGTTTTCTCATGCACTCATCGAGCCCCATGATTTACAGGTCTTACAATCTCGTCCATCTTTGTTGAGTCCTTCTCTAGACTCAACCAGACCCCCAAAATAGCAAATATTGGAGAACCACTACCGACTCGTCGAGTCCACTAAAGTCCATGCCATAAACTCGATTTCTGCTAAGCTCATCTCATCAAAAGGGTAGATCTGACCTCCAAGGGTCGATATAGCATGTAAAGCCACAAACTTTACGTCCATGCATGTGTCTTTTGTTGACATCCCCAAAATCACGTCCAAAAAAGACCGATTTTCATTTATGCTTTTAAAATAATTTCAGAGTAAATCCTTTTGATTTGAAAGAGTTGCAGAATTTGTTCCCAAAAACAAAGTATGATAAAATAAGATTTACCAAAGCATTTCTTAAAGAAATGTATTTTTCATTATATTACAATACTCGGGATGTCATGTTCCGATAAACAGACCAAAAGCATAAACATTTAAATATAGACCTTACAACAGTTATTTACAACAACAGGTCTATAATCCAAAAATAACTTGACAAGTCATCCAACTTATGCTCTAGCGCCACTACCTGTAATACAAAGAAACTGAGTGGGTCAGGCTTGGGAGCCTGGTGAGCATATAGGGTTTTCAACCCACAATAAATAATTATATTTAATTCCACCAACCAACAATAACCCAATTACCCATTCCCGTTATTCTCACTTTACATCCCTAAGACAACTAACATAAGGGACCTAGTCTAAGAATATTTCATCGAGGCGACAACACATGCTTCGGGGGTTCCTCAGCAATATAAGTCAAACAAGGCAACCATGAAGGGGATGGAGTACAGCGAATGAACACCCAAGTTCATTAACACCTACAGGTGGCGAGCCTGCTAGTGTTCCACAAGACTATCTAGAAAAGTCCATGGTCGTCATCTAAACTCCGCTAGATGACTGAATCAAAACAACAACGAGGCCTCTCATATGTTTATTACACACCAACTATCTACATATGTTCTACCCAACATATTAGTAGATAAAAATATACATTTTTATAAATAGTTTAAAAACCTGTATAGCATGCTTTAATCAATACATATTCCACATAACAGATGAGGCACACACACATAACACGTATTTCATAGAGAATAAATCAGATCTATGAGATAGAAGAGAGTGAATATACATTCACACATATAACAACAAAATATATACACATAGCACGTATTTTATATAAAATACTTCATAATATTGTATTGGAAGAAAGTAACCACACACACACTTGATCAGAAGATGATCGGACAGCACTACGGCTTACAGTAGTAGTAATCCTCAGCAGATCTAGAAGATCTTCACAAAAATCGAACTTCTCGCGGGCAGAGCTTCGACTCGGGAATCGCACTTCTCGGGATCTTCGGGGCTTCGGGACTTGCTTCGGGATATTTATTGCACATAAAGCGAGGTAAAATGGGAGAGAGAGGAGAGAAAATAGGAACCCTAAACGGCTGGCCCTTCAAATCTATTTATAGGGCAAATTTGGCCCTTGCCACGTCGTGACACCCTTTTTCCACGTCGTGGGCTTGGTCGTCACTGCATACGTCATCGCAAGTTGCATATGGGGGACTCCCGGAGGTGTCAGAAGACTTGCCACGTCGTGGCACTGCTTTCCACGTCGTGATCTCTAACACAGCTTTGGGGTTCGCGCTCCGAACTTCAAAAATTCATAACTTTCGCATACGAACTATGTTTTCGACGTTCTTTATATCGACGCGAAGGTGAGATTATGCTCTACAACTCTCGTTTAGACTCCATTGGCTAAATTTGAATTGATTTTTAATATATTATAAGTATATTACTTATGTAGTATTTTTAGTAGGCCGGGACAGGAAAACTCTGTTCGAAATTCATAACTCCTTCATCTGAACTCCGTATTCGTCTGTCTTTTTATCGTTGGACTACTATCAATGAGATCTTCAATTCTCATTTAGAAATTTTTGGCTAAATATCACTCGATCTCTATTTCGAGTATTCGGGCTGCATACCGCTAAGTTGAAACTTCGAAAAATCATAACTTCCTCATACGAAGTCAGATTTAGGCGTTCTTTTTATGCACGCTCTCGGTTTAAAGAACTCTACAACATTCTCTTAGATCACTAAGGCTAAATATCGCACTAACGTAAATTTCACTTTTTACGTCATTCAGCGTTGTCGGTTCTGTCGCGAAACTTCGACATGTCATAGCTTCTTCGTTATAACTCGGATTTCGGCATTCTTTGTATATTCGGAAACGTCGTTTCAACCACTACAACATTTAACATAGATATCGAATTTATCTAATATTTCATTTTGACGCTTATTTTTATTCTTAATTAAATTAAGTCACACAATTAAGCACATAACACATAATACTCAAATATTTCATCATTAATACTTCAAAAAGAGTTACAAGGGTTAACCTAGAATATTACATCAATGATAATGCCTAGCCTGGAAACGCGGGCGTTACACTTTTAGTTCTAAAGGACCACAAATGATGTCTAAAAGATGTGTGGGGCTCTCATGGCCATAAAGTTGGCACCTTTATGCCATGATACCCCTCCAAAGTCCAAGATTTGAAGTCATAACTCCATATTACACTTCAAAACATGAAAATAGCTTAGAAAGCCCTAAATATACCAAGATCCAAGTCCTAAAGATGATTAAATACATGGAAGATCAAGATAGGAGATTTTTACTTTAAATGAGCTGGAAATGGAACACAATCTTTGGATCTCCAATATCCAACTTGAACTCCCAAGCTCCTTTCCTCTTCTCAAGCTTCACAATCCACCAAAATGCACAAAATGGCCTTAGAACACTCAAACAAGGCTAGGGTTTCAAGATAATGTCTTCTGGAAGTATAAGGGACGATGGAGGCTGAGATGGGGGGATATAAGTTGTTTAAATAGGGTGTAAACCCTCAAAATTAGGGTTTCAATGAAACATCACTAACTCGCCGAGTCGTTCTCCCGACTCGTTGAGTAGGTCACTTAAACTTCCCGCAGGTCACGACTCTACTCGACGAGTTATGCCACCAACTCGTCGAGTCCCAGAGAAAATATAAAGATTTCTAGAATTAAATGCGTACCAGGAATCAGGTGTTACAAATCTCCCCACTTATTTTAGACTTTGTCCTCAAAGTCTGCAGCTGGGTCCTGAAAAAGCTCGGGGTAATGCTCTCTCATCTCGTCCTCCGGCTCCCAGGTCCATTCCGAGCCCTTTCGGTGCTGCCACTGCACCTTTACCAGCTCCACTCTTTTGTTTCTCAAATTCTTCGTCTTCCTGTAAAGGATCTACACTGGCCGCTCGATGTAAGTCAGGCTGTCATCAACCTATATATCCTCCAATGGTACCACTGCCGAGTCGTCCACCAGACACTTCCGTAACCGGGAAACGTGAAAAGTGCTATGAATCTGACTGAGTTCGGCTGATAGATCCAGCCTATATGCCACCTTGCCCACCCGGGCTACAACCCTGAAGGGACCAATATATCGGGGGACCAGATTTCCTCGCTTCCTGAATCGAATGACGCCATTCCAAGGTGACACTTTCAAGAGTACCATATCCCGACCTGGAACTCCAGGTCCGATTGACGGTTGTCGGCATAACTCTTCTACCGACTCTGAGCAGTCTGAAGTCTGCTCCGAACCTGTTGGATCCTTTCTGTATCATAGTTAGTGGTACGAAGACACTTGGATGATGAGTGATTTGAGGAGTTTGTAGGCCATTAACATAATAAGATGTTGTAAGGCCTATTAAGACTTGTCATAAACAAAATACATTTCTTCGAAAATACTTTGATAATACTCATGTTCTGGGAACAAATTAAAGTTTAATTTTTATACTCTTAAATAAATAAAGCATAAATAAAAAGTTTTAAATTGGCCGCGAAAACCAGGATATCACATATTAAGATCAGAGTTCGGTTGTTGTTGTGGAGGGCTTACTTTATTGGTTATTCAAAGTCTGTCTAACCAATAGTTGATGAATTGTCCAAGTAGGAGACTATTGGAAATATGTTTCCAATGTCATAACTAATTGGTGTAACTTTAGGAATAATATCAAACTCCTTTTTGGTTTCCATCAAGAGCAATAATAGCTAGAAATGATTTTAGGAGATTGAGGGAAAGGTTTATTAACTTATTATATGATTAATAATTTAATTATAATCAATTAAGGAATAATTTGAGGTATAAGGATTGTATGTTAATTGTTCAATAGTTAAACAAATGAGACATTCTAGAATCCCCTTGAGGTGGACGGTTTTGGGAACATCGTTGGAGGTTACAAAATTGTTCTATTCATCACATGAGCATTGTTTCCAAACAGGGTTATCCTATCACCTGCTCAACTATATAAAGTGGCATGTGGGAGATCATATTTTCATTTAACCCTAACATCATGGAAGGATGAAAAATCCGTTCCTCCCCCCTCTCTCTATCCTTTCACCTTAGTTTCTAGGATTCTTGGCTTTTGGGTGCGAAACATTAAAGGTACTCTATTGTTTGGTACTAGTCTTCCAAAAAGCAACAAGATATCAAGGAATCAATCATCAAGAATGAAAAATCGGTTTTGTCTAAGGTATGTATTTGAATCCCCTTCTTAGAGCTTAATAAACCAATTTTAAAAGTATGTTGCTACTATAGTAAAACTTAGAATCGTAGGGTGCGTGTATATACACACACACACCCAACGAGATGCTTGTGAACAAAAAGATTCCTGCGAACCTCTAAAAAAAATCCATTAATGCATTAAGTTGGTTATATTTAATACTGTTTGCAAAAAAAGCTTTAAAAACATGCTTATACGAAGGTTACATGTATGCACTTTTTGCGAATATATACATTATTTTCGAGCGTGCGGGTATAATGCCTCTTTCATCCCTCTGATTTCGAAGTTGAGAGATCCTTTATTTCTTAAGGATTATAGAACGGTGAATCTTATTGGAAGCATGTATAAGGTTTTGTCCAAGATTTTGGCATTGCATCTAAAAAAGTATATTGGAAATTTTTGGGCCTTGAGAAAACATCATATATTTAAAGTAGGAACATTCTTGATGGGCTGTTGATGATAAATGAATTATATACTTAGGAAAAGAAAGCTAAAAGGAAAAGTATAGATTTTCAAGGTTAACTTCAACAAACATTTGGCTCTCTTCATTGGGGGTTTTGGAGTCAGTTATGGATGAAATGGATTCTAGTGTTAAGTGGAGAGGGTGGATAAAAGGTTGTCTTTCATCTGCGAGAGAATCTATCTTGGTGAATGGTTCTTCTACTAGAGAATTTGATTTAAAGATATGGGTTAGACCTAGGGATCTTGTTTCACCATTTCTTTTCATTCTTGCCATGAATGGCCTACATATTTCTATGAAAGAAGATTGTGATCATCATAATATTTGAGGTATATCTCTTCTAAAAAATGGTTTGTATTTATCTCATCTTATGTGGGCGGATGGTCTAATATTTATAGGGGAATGGCTTAATTGTATTTTTTTAATCTTAATAGAATCTTGAGGTGTTTCTTTCTTGCTTCCGGGTTAAAAGTCAACCTTAATAAATGTAAAGTATATGGATTTGGTGTTGAAGAAAGTGAAGTTATTAGGCTCGCTAGTACTTTATGTTGTGCGCCAACTAAATTATAGTTCTCTTATCTTGGGATCATTTTCTCTTTTTCTTACTTGAGGGCAAGTAAGGTTTAAGCTTAGGGAGATTTGTTGGATGTTATTTTATGCATCTTTTAGGGTAGTTTTCATTATAATTAAGGATCATATTGTGTACATTTTCATGTAATTTATTTAGATGATGTTTAGCTCATGTATTTCATTAGAATTCCCGTACTGCTCATGTTTTTATGTCGATTTTAAATAGATCAAGTGGAGCAGTGCTTTGGGAGCAGTTGGATGCGCGTTTGGAGCTTAAAATGGAGCTTGGAAATTCTAACGGATTTTGAGGATTGTTTGGAAGATGTTTTGGTCAAGAAACATTCGATCGAATTGATCACACGAATTGACCAAAAGTCAACTCAGGTCAAAAGTCAACACCTAGGGTCAAAGATCAAGTTTCTCCTTAGTTTCACTTATCCAACAGGATCCTCAGATTGGGAAAACCACACGGATCACGTCGTGAGGTTCCATTTCTCACGTTGTGAGATTGGTTCTGACCAACTGTAACGCCCAGGTTTCAGGGCTAAGAATTTTTAGACAATGTAATAGTTTAGGTCAACTATTGTAAATCTTTTTGAAGTAATAAAAATGAAATATTTGAATTCTATGTGAATTATGTGTGCTTATTACTTAATTATAAAAATATAATTAATAAAGGATAAAAATAAGCGTCAAAATTAAAGTGTGAGATAAGCCTGATATCTTTATCTAAAGTTGTAGTGGTTGAAACAAGGATTCCGGGGATATAAAGAACGCCGAAATCTGAGTTATAACGAAGAAGTTATGGTTCGTCGAAGTTTTACGGCAAAACCGACACGATACCGGGAGACGTAAATAGTGAATTTATGATGGAGTAATTTTTATCCTTAGTGATCTAAACCAAAGTTGTAGTATATGTTAAACCGATAACATCCATAA
The DNA here is from genome assembly GCF_052625555.1 of Lactuca saligna. Taxonomy (NCBI): domain Eukaryota; kingdom Viridiplantae; phylum Streptophyta; class Magnoliopsida; order Asterales; family Asteraceae; genus Lactuca; species Lactuca saligna. The sequence continues at coordinate 2,410,014 of NC_136417.1, forward strand.
AAAGAATGCCCAAATCTGGCTTCGTATGAGGAAGTTATGATTTTTCTAAGATTCGGCTTAGCAGTGCACGACCTGAAACTCGAATTTTAGTTCGAGTGGTTTTTGGCTTATGCGACCTAAATGAGAGTTAAATATCTCATTAATAGGAAATCAATGGTAAAAAGACAGACAAAAACAGATTCCGTATGTAGAAGTTATGAATTTTACGCGGACGTTTAACAGTATAATCTCCTTGTACTATTAAATTTAAGATCGGTCGAGAATTAGCCGATGGAGTCAAAATGAAAGTTGTAGATCTTATTATTACCTACGCGTGGATATAAATAACGTCAAAAACGGAGGTTGTATGTGAAAGTTACGGATTTTAGAAGTCGGAAGTGTGCTGTGCGAAAATGGGTGATGTGGCACAATCTTGGCCATTGCTTTCTCCCCAAGTCTTGCCACTAGATAGTGACATGTGGGACCAAGTTCAGCCACATTTCACCCTATAAATACCACCTCTCCCACCCTCATTTTCTTCACACCTTTCCCATTCTTTCTTCTCTTTACTCTCTCTCTAGCCCCGAACCCCCCCCCCCCCCCCCCCCCCCGAAAAGCATAGGGAACCTCCCTAGCACGAGGCGGAAGCCCCGGAGTGCTCGACGGCTCTGAGAAGAAGAGCTTTTCGGCTCGGAAATGCTACTCCAAGCAAAGTCTGATTTTCTATAAAACCCGCTGTAAGTGAGCTACGCCTACGCTATTTTTAATATAGCTTTTATTTAATTATAGTAACGTTATTAGGAACTTATAATAAATATTTGGGCTGTTATTATGGGTTATATAAGTATTTTTTTAACGCTTATATAATAGTAATAATAGCTAGACTATTAATTAGTCTCGACGAATAATAAACTAAACTCTAGTGGTAATAATACTAGGTTTCATCGAAGGAAATTCTTTTTAAGAAGCGAATCGCTGGCTGAGTTCGGAATCACCACCTTTTCATGTGAGTGCATAGTTACTTTCATCTTACACATAGATATGAAGTATTTTATATATTACGTGCTATGTGTGCATATTATCTGTATACTTGCTATCTATGCTGGATGAATGTTTTTATACAAGTTTTAAATGATTTAAACTGTATATGTATTTTATAAAAATGTTGGGATAAAACATGGGTAGATGTAATAAGATGATGTGTGATAAAATGATGAGAGGCCTCGATGTTGTTGTTAATGATCCAGTCATCTAGCGGAGTATAGATAACGACCACAGACTCTTCTAGACAGTCCAGTGGAACGTTGGCAGGCTCGCAACCTGTAGGTGTTTGTGAACGATGTGTTCACCGGTGTACTCCATCTCCCTCATGGTTGCCTTTAGGACATTTATTGTTGAGGAACCCCCTTAGCAGTAGTGTCCATCCCGATGATGATCCTTAGGATAGATCCCTTATGATAGGTGTTTAGGGACGTAATGTGAGGATAACGGGAATGAGTAATCGGGTTATTGTTGGTCGATGAAATTAATAAACTTATTTATTGTGGGTTGAAAACCCTATGTGCTCACCAGGCTCCCAAGCCTGACCCACTCAGTTTTATGTATTACACGTAGTGGCGCTCGAGCATAGTTGTGATGTGTTGGGATGAGGGATTACAGATATAGGTCTGTAGATTTGAAATAATGTAGTAAGACTTATATTGTATTGTTTATACTTATGTACTGTATTGAACATGACATCCCGAATCTTTTAATGAAATACATTTCTAAGGAAATACTTTTGATAAATCTTTATCATATTATTGTTTTGGGACAAATCCCGCAACTCTTTTATTAAAATGTTACTCTGATTTTGAAATAAAGTATAAACAAAACCGGTCTTTTCTGGCCGTGATTTTGGGGATGTCACACCAACTTTGAGCATGAAGCTCTTAATCCTTTAAGACATACATTGGGACTTTACAAAACACCTTCCTCGACCCTAAGGACCATAAAAATCATAGCTTTTCAGTCATGCATGTCCAATGCATGACTTAGACACTAACTAGATCAAAAGAAGGGTATTAAGATCGAGACTCAAGCTTGGAGTCCAAAACCCACACCAAAACTCAGATCCATGGACTCATATACATAAGATATCTCAATGATCCATAAAGTTGCTAACTTTATGGATCTCATGCATGTTAAACAAACCAACCATGCAAAGAAAGGTTCCAAATCTTAGATCTAGCATGCTTAAGGCAAAAAGATAGGAGCTTTATGACTTACAAATGCTCCAAAGTTAGCAAATCCAAGAACTAGAAGCTAGTTTGCCAAAATGAAGCACCACAAGAGCCTTCCTCCAATTCAAAGAACCAAAAACCTCTAAGTAAGCTCTTCAAATTCACCAACAATGGCCCAGAGTCTCAAGGAATTCGAAGTTAGGATTTTCAGGGGGCTGGAGACTGAGAGAGGATGAGGATGGGTGATCCTAGCCCTCTCATAGGGATGAGCAAAAGGACCGAACCGGTTGGAACCGGCCCGAACCGGACCGGAACCGGGAACCGGTTTCGACCAAAATCAAGAACCGAACCGGCCCGGCGGTTCTATCGGTTCCGGTTCTACCGGTTCCCGGTTCCTACCGGTTCTTGTCGTGTCTTCAAATGTTGGAACCGGTCCTTGAAAAATAGTATTATACGGTTCCGGTTTTTGCTGGTTCTACCGGTTTTTGCCGGTTCTGCCGGTTCTGGTTATATCGGTTCCGGTTCCTACCGGTTCCCGGTTCCAAAAATCCACAAAAATAACGTCCCGGTCCCGGCCCGACCGGTTCCATCGGGTTCCGGTTCCGGTACCGGTTCCCCGGTCCATTTGCTCATCCCTACCCTCTCATTCCATTAAATACTAGAAAATTAGGTGTTGGGATCATCAGACATGGCTCACCTCGTGAGACCTTATGCCTCACGTCATGAGGTTCAAGGATACGGGTCAAATGGTCAATAGGCATTCTCACGTGACCACTATGGCTCACACTGTGAGCCTCCTTCAAAATGCAAAAATTCAAGAATTTAAGCACCTCAAGGATATGGATGCTACTATATATATATATATATATATATATATATATATATATATATATGTGTGTGTGTGTGTGATTAATACAATCGTAGAGAAAAAAATAACATACACTCTTATATAAATAAATACACATAAAATATTAGAGATACATAATTAATTTCTTAATAATCAGTTTGAATGTTTTGGTATAATTTTTGGACTACAAATTAGATGATTGTATTATTCATTTAATTTAATAAATATAACTCGAATACTTTAATATTATTTATTTAAGTCTCGATAAGTATCAATGAAGTACAATGAATGCAAACCTCTTTAATTTAATTCTAAATAACATTTAATTAAAATTTGAAGAGTTGTAATATTAAAAAAGCATTTCAAAGCAATTAACAAATTATAGTTACTCTTAACAATAATAAGTTAAATAATCACAATTTATATAATAACTTAGAGTCTTTTACAATTAATCTCATATGAATGATACACTTAAATATTGTATGCATATAATTAATTATTTAATAATAGATTCGGAGGTTTTCATACAATATTTAGTCTACACATTAAATAATCAAATTATTTGTTTAATTGACTAAATGGAATTTAAATAATTTAATTTCGTTTAGTTAATTCTTATAAGTAATTATATAAATAAAAAACCTATGTATCAGTTTAATTTTAAATAAACTATTTAGTTGAAATTTTAATTACATTATTGTGGTTGAAGGTGCATGTGACACTTTGATTTTACTATTTAGTTTTACTAACAGCTTTCAAAATTGAAATAATATATGAAATGTGTTTGATTTGTTTTTTTGAGAGATAATTTTTTTTTTTTTTTTGAAAAGTTATAAGAAGTTAGGTTTTTCTAACTTTTCTAAAAACTCAGTTTTCCTTCTATTCTAAAGTAGCGTTTAAAATGTTTCTAACAAATATTTTTTTTCCTTTTATCTTTTCCAAAAATGCCTTTTGTTTCTATAAAAAACAAGCCAAAAACCCTCCAAAGATAAGTGAACTCAATACATTTCTATATCATAGATTTCAATATAAAAGAATTGATATATCAAAATATCACCAAGACTATTTCTTTTGTATCAACCTTCAAATGTAAACTTTTATTCCAATATAACATAAACAAACAACGAATTCAACAATTTTGTGTCTTACAATATCATTTTATTTACTTCATTCTATAAATAAATTTTTTTACATGTTCTCTACAAAAGATACAACATCTTCACCATAATATTAACATAACACGCTCATCATCATTTATGATCGAACAAATTACATAAAATTATGTATCATCATTGGTTGCTCATTTTTATTTATAAAAACATGTTCAAAAATTTATTGATAACGATATGAATAATAGAATATATATATATATATATATATATATATATATATATATATATATATATATATATATATATATATATATATATATAAAATGTAATTTCAAATATATATTCGGTTTTTAGTATTTTTTTTTCGAAATTTTCGAAATTATTTTGTTTTTTTTTTCATTTTTCCGTTTTTAATGTTTTTACTACATATATGAAGATACTAAATATTTGTTTATTTTTGTTTTTTTTGTTTTTTTTTATTTCTTAATTTTTTAAACTAAATATCGGTTTGAGTTTTTAATACTTAATAGTTATAAAAGTTTTAAATAATAAAAACTATAAGGATCATAATATTCTCCATTCATAATTTTTTTAAATCATATTATTTTTGAAACAAAATATTTTGAATTAAATTATTTTGAACCATAGTATTTTTTATCATATTATTTTGTAAATAATATGATTTTAGATCAATAATATATTCAATTAAATAAAATATTTGTTCAAAAAAACAAATTTTGGATTATTATATATTTTGAATCCTTTGTTTAACTTTGAATTATTAAATATATATTTAATGATCATAAAAACATTTGAATCAAAATATTTTGAGATCATAACAAATTAATGATCATCTATATTAAATCATAATTTTTTTAGTCATAAATATTTTGAGTATCTTATTTTGGATCATATTATGTTTAATAGTTTTTTTTTTAAAAAAAACTTATAATCTTTTAAAATAAAATTTGATATCTAAATAATTTTATTAAATTTTTTTTTTTCAAAAGTTTCACAAAATATTTAAATATAATTAAATTGTATTATTTTAGGTTTTATAAAGACTAAATTATATAAGACCGGACGGAATTATCGCGGGAAGGGGGAGCGGGACGATTCCCGCACGACGGTACACCTGATCGTCGGTGCGGGAACCGGAGAGGAGAGTGTTTGCCGTATTCTCTCTCCGTCGATTATTGGGCGATTTTTTTTTCTTTTTTGAAGTAGCCGTTGTTAACGGTAAAAAAGATTCCTTTTTCTTACAAACGGCTATATGCATTAAAAGTGATTTTTTTAACCTTTTTAAACATATATAAATAGCCAACTATTTACCTTCAATCAACATTCAAACAACCCCTCTACTCCCTCTATTTTCTTAAAAAAAATAGATATCGACAATCAAACCCCAACTTCCAATCGAAGGAAAAAAAGTCATGTTCGAGTTTAAGCACCCCCACTCAAAACATTTTTGTTATCGATTCATCATCACAAGGAGTTTATCGTCCCGAACTCGATACTCCCATTCAATCTCCACTACAATTTCAATGCTAAAATGTTAGACAATATTACCCGATCCAAGTTCCAAATGTTACTCCGCAAATATTTTCAAACTTTGTTGTTTTTTCCGATTAACATTTGCCAAATCAACCTCAAATCTAAACTCAATCCAAACTCAAACCCAAACCCAACAACAATTCCAAATTATCAATGAGTTGGATGACTCGGAAGAAGAAAAGATGGTTCCCAAAACTTAACCCAAACCACCCCAACAACGACGTAAAGGGAAAAAACAAGTGTGCGAGGGTGACGCACAACCATGAAGACAAAAGGCGACAACATGGATTCCACAAGAAGAGCTAGTTTTGGTAAGCTTGGGCTGACATTTCTGAGGATTCGAGTCATGGAAATGCACAACCGGGAGAGCATTTTTGGTTACGCATTTTAGAACGGTTTCGGGAGGAGCTAGAAAAAGGTGACGACTACCGTACAAAACACCAACTGAATTTGAAGTTTCGAAAAATAGCAAAGGGGGTTTCAAAACTAAATGTGTTGTACAACAACCTAAAAACTCAGCGAAAAAGCAGCAAAGGCGACGAAAAATATACTTCAAGAAGCTTTGCAATTCTACCTTGAGGAAGTTGGAAAACCATTCAAGTGGTACGATTGTTGGAAATTATTGATTCAATGTCCTAGGTGGAAAAAACATGAACAAGATTTTATTTTTGGAGTCCAACAATCAAAGCGAACGAAACGGGTTCTAGTGGTTACACAACTTCCTCCAATGCTCGGGTTAGTCTAGATTTAAATCAGGACGACGAACTCAAGCTAGAAGAAATTATCAGACCGATGGGTAGGGACAAAGCAAAGAGGAAGGGGAAAGGGTCTTCTTCGGGTGCATCAGATTCCAGCATGGACCTTAACGAAATGCGGAAAATAACATCGTCGTTTGATCGATATAATCTTAATTTCTCCAAACGTTTGACGTTCGACAAAGAAAAAGAAGAAGCTAGGAAGAAGGAACGGGCGGAGAGACAAGAAATAGATGATATGAAGTTCTTGATGGAAAACACCGACTATCTCTCGGGACCGACTCTCGAGCTCGTGATGAAGAAGAGAGAAAAATTATGAAAAAATATTTTCCTTAGATTGTTGTAGGCTTGTTTGATTTTTTGTTTGTGTGTGTGTTTTTTTTTTTTTTTTTTTTTTTTTTTTTTTTTTTTTTGATTTTCAACTTTTTTAAACTTTATGTTTATTATAGTTTTTATTTTAACTAATGAAATGCATTTTCTTTTCAATTAAATTTTTTGGTTGTTTATAATTTAAAAATAATAAATCATAAAAAATAAATTAATTTTATTAAAAAAAAAAAAACAAAATAGTGAGATTGTAAAGTAGAAAACAACAAAAGATTGGCATGTTTGTCTCTTCGAGTTAAAATTAAATTAAGATACATAATAAAATATCCATACCATATAGTAAAATTAACAAATTCAGTTTTTTAAATTTTGATTTCGTTACAATTAGTATATTCATGGTTTCATTTAATTGGATCACATCGTAATGTTCGGAGGCAAATCATAACAATTTACAATTTTATTAGTATTTTATTTCTTTTTTACCATTGTCAAATTTTCATTAGAAGATAATTATTATTAATTATAAGATTAAATTAGTTTGTGAACCTTAGCGGACTGTGGATTTGATTGGGCAAGAATAAACATTTTTTTTTAACAGCAATAAAACGTATAGATAAAAAAAATAAATTAACTAGGTGCTAGCAATAGATACTATAAAGTAAGGCATTAAGAAATTTATAAACAATATATATAAATGTTATTTATTAATACTGTTTGTTTGTTTTTATGTCTATTAGATAACTTAAAGAAATATGGAGTTATGCTTTGTGACCGACATTTTTTGGCATTTTATGAATAATTTTTTTCGTAGATTTTGACTTAAACAAATACAACATACTATAAAGAAATTTAGATCTCATTTTTAAATGATGAATTTAATATGGTACGAACCTAGGCTATTATTTTTTCCTTCAATTGATAATTTAGAAAAACATATATTGTAGAGAAAATAACAAAAATAGCTATTTACATTAATTACATTACAAAAATAACCAAAAAAAACCGAAGTTGCAAAACTAACCATGAATTTCGTAGATGGAATAGTCCCATCTGTGAAATGGGCTTTCTATCTGTGAATGTACAAGCAGATAAAGCATAACTATGCTTTAGCTGCTTGTACATTCGCAGGTGGTTTATTTATTTATTTAGTTATTCTCTATATATATTGAAATTGTAGGGTAAAGTCGCAGATGGAATAGCCCCATCTGCGATTTACTTTGATTCCATCTGTGAAATTGCGTTTTTTTTTTTTTTTTAATTTGATTATAAAATCAATTGGTTTGTAGCTCGGTTATATCTAAACGTACATCACCAACATCAACATAATACCCGTAAACATGCTTTTTTTTCATTTTTTTGACTTGAATTTTTTTCTTTTTAGTTTTATCTACCACACACCTATTCATAACTTTAACTTCTTGTTCAGTAATATTATTTCGTAGTCAAACCAATTGATTTCATAGTCAAACTAAAAAAAAAATTAAAAATAAACCGCAATTTCACAGATGGAATAAGAGTAAATCACAGATGGGGCTATTCCATCTGCGAATTTACCCTACAATTTCAATATATATAGAGAAATTTTTTTTTAAAATAAACCACCTGCGAATGTACAAGCAGCTAAAGCACAATTGTACTTTAGTTGCTTGTACATTCACATATGGAAAGCCCATTTCACAGATGAGACTATTCCATCTGCGAAATTCATGGTTATTTTTGCAACTTCGGTTTTTTTGGTTATTTTTGTAACGTAATTAGTGTAAATGGTTATTTTTGTCATTTTCTCTAAATTGTATCGTCCGAATGGTCACGTAAGAGGTTAATCGTGTAACACTAAAAATATTTTACGTGTGTAAGGGTTTAAACCTTGGACCTTCTGTAAAAAAATTTCTCCTCATATCACGGGGACAACTGATAATTTAGAAGTTGACAACAATCGACCTATTAAAATAACGACATAAATACCCTTACGTGTTCTGCTAGGTAGGTTAATCAACTAAGCTTAAATGTACAAACGAAAGGGACATAAACATGTAAACTAAAAGATGAAGAGTATTTTTGTCAAATTGAGAAGATAGGTTACTAAAATTGACCAGTTTATGTTTTGGCATCTTTATGATCTTGAGAAAATTGCAGATACCAAAACTTGATAATAGATACAAAAAACACAAACCTAACTTTTGACAAATGGAAGTATGAATAATGTAACGATCTTAACACTAACAATCTCTTTGCATCCTCTTCTTTAGGTTAGTGTCAATTGTCAAAAGAAAATCTTTTGTTATAGTAACGACAATATAATAGATATCCTCAATGAAAGACTATTTATGCATACCTATATATATAGAGCATGTGTTTTATGTGACATTTTGTCACAAATCATCTATATTTGTAAACGATAAGATTTTATCTTGACTTAATTAGTTCAATGAAGGCAATATATTCTATAACTGGATCTCATACCTTTTTTACAACCAATTGTTAGATTTGGATTAGATTTATAACAAGTTGATTTTACGCCTTTTGGGGTGGTCTTTTCTTTTAATGAATGGCCATGAAACAAGCGACTTGTGAAAAAGGTGGCAAATGAGCAATTTATTCCATAATAAAGTGTTAAAATGTGGACGTGATGAATGTGACCCAATTTCTAGATGTGTGATCTGTCCACAAAATCAACAGATATCCATTATACCTTAATCTTATAGTCTAATCAAATTTGTAAGAAACACCAAAAGAAGTCAATGGTATAGGTAAGAAGTCAGCCTCAGTTAGTGGACAAGATGACGAACCAAAAAGAGCAAGTTTTAGACATAAATAAGATCATAATAAAGACTTGTAACGAGGGCCAAAAATGGTGTATTTTTATTATTATAGTAAATAATACAATATAATATATGTTTCTTTTAATCATTGAATTTGATACACACTTCTTATTTTCTACTATTTATCAAAAGTTAATAATATTAACCCTTATTTTTCGAAGGTTTTACTTTTACCTAGGATTTGAATATTTTTGCGCGTTGCTCCAACTTTCCCACTTAAAGCCTGTTTTTCATGATATATCATATCATTGTCTTTAATAGTGAGATCACTTAGAATCTTAGATAAGAGCAAATTTATTAACTTTCTTAATAGTAAGATCACTGAAATAAATTGTTTTCAATGACTCTTGCTTGACAAAAATTAGGTCCATAGTGGAAAAATTATTGTCAATGACCGAATAAATATTATTTTAGAAATCGGGGAGGAAAAAAAGCTAAATGATATAATACTTTCCAGATGTCATATGATAATTTGATCATATGATTGGATATTCTAATCCACAATACTATACTTTTGAGCGGCAAAAATATGAAAAATCTTTAGTGTGTAGATACGTATAGCATCCATAAATGGGCTAAAATGAGGAAATTGTGGCCTTACGAAATTACAAACAGGTACATGGCAGTTACTCATGTTTGTCCGATTCATAAGTTGCTCCACTTCCAAGTATTAAAAAATTCATAAGGCACTTCAATGTTCACCACAACCTCGACTTCACTTAAGGAGTTATGAAGTTGAATTCCACCTAAGGAATCGAAAAGGTGAGCTTATTATTATTATTATTTTTTTTTTCAAATAGGAATCTAAACATTTCTGTAAGTTTAATGACGAACAAATTACTGAAATTGTAATAGAGTTTGTATTCTTCCTTCACCTTTCATTTTTACTTTGCTATCTTCTCAAGTTTTCTTCACGCTCTTTAAAATTTAGGAAATGATCAATTCTTACTTTTCTCACTTTATTTTCTTTTTAAATATAATTAAACTACTATAATCTAATAAATTAATAATTTTTTAATAAATACATAATTAATAAAAATGAAAATATTTCATTTTATATATATATATATATATATATATATATATATATATATATATATAATAAAATAAAATAAAAACAAAACCAAACATAACGATAATTAAAATACTATATTACGTCAATCCCAATGAACAAATCCATATCTTTAATTGTATCTTCGAACAAATCATCATACCAATCCTTTCTATATTAGTTTTATGAATATGTTCCACTAAATCAGTGCAAATGTTATAATAGATATCACGGTCATTTATATCCCTTCCGTTTGCCTTGTATTATGGTGTAACAATGTCTATTATTTTGATGACCCACAAATTTATATTTTGCAACTTTGTGACATCATATAACCGTGTCAAGAGTTTTAAAATATGTCGACGCCTCTTAATAACATCAAATATTCGTTCCACATCCACCCGAGCTGCTTCTTGGGTTATCTTAAACTTTAATCAGCTTTTTTCATTTGAAAAACAGTTTAACAAATATAAACACGTTTGACAATACAGCTATTAGTCAAAAGAAAAAAGAGTTTTGTACTAAAACATAGTACTTTTTTAAAGTATTTACAAATAAATTCTAATTTCAAAATTAATTACCAAAACATTGTATTTTGGTATTTACCACTTCTGCCGATTAATTTAAATGATATATATGTAAATATCACGTAACTTTCTATAATGAATTTACTTACAAGTTAAACTATAGATAATATCAAAAATAATTACCAAAACATGGTGTTTTGGTATTTGTGTCTTTCGTTTTGATTTTGGAATTGAGATATTGAAATGTTTCTATATAAGTGTTTTGATATTTCTTTTGGAATCTGGATTTTCAATAGGTTTTGGTTTTCATCTTAGATTTTCATTTTGATTTTGAAATCAAGATTTTCATCAGGTTTTGATTCCCATCATTTAGGTTTTCATCAAGTTTTGATTCTCAGTATTTAGGTTTTGATTTTGTTAAGTTTTGATTACAGGTAACAGGTTTAATTTTGATTTGGTTTGATTTTCGGATCGTCCTCAGTAAATTGTAGAAACAAACACCATGGTTGGTGGCAGGTGGAGATGTGGTGGCAGTGGTGGCTGCCGGAGACGATGGTGATGATTGTTTGATTGTGTGGGTATAAATGATTAAAGTGTATTAGTAGTGGTCCTTATTTAGTGGGGTTAATATCACAAAAGTCCTAAATTTTTAACTCGTAATTGGAAAAAGCCCTAATATTTTTTTTATTATTGCTATGACCACAATTTTTTCACATAATTATTATTCTAACCCACTTAACGAATTTTATAGTTAACTTGGTTAAATTTTTTGCAAAATCAGTCCTAAAAGTTTATATTTGGTCCCTGAGGTTTGGAAAAAATTCCACCATATGATTTTTTTAACTTTATTTTTTGTTTTTTGTATACTTTATCTATTTTCGTTTTTTTAATAAATATATATACATTTTTTTATTTTCTTTTTTGTATATACTTTATTTATTTTCATTTTTTTAACTTTATTTTTCATAAATTTGATTTTTTTAGCTTTTATACCTTTTGTTTTCTATTTTATAGTGTATATATAGAGTATATTAGAGTTTTTTCTTTTTTTTCATATTTCTTTTCGTATTATATTTTTATTTTTTCATCTTTTTTTTTCTTATTTGTTTTCCAGTTAAGAAAAAAATATAATCATTGAGAAGCTTATCTTCATGTGCACTCCATGCACCTTTCTTCAATCCTAAACCATTACTACTGCTTGGTATCATTTGCTTTTATTACTACTGCTTGGTATTATTTCTGGTGAATATTTTTCTATTTACGCTTTAATGACGTACAAAACTCCATGCATAAAACCTAATACACCACCTCTTTAATGATTAAATTGGAAAACAAATAAGAAAAAAAATATAAAGATGAAAAAATTAAAATATAATACGAAAAGAAATATGAAAAAAACTATAAAAAAAAAACTCTAATATACTCTATATATATACACTATAAAATAGAAAACAAAAGGTATAAATGTAAAAAAAAAAATCAAATTGATGAAAAAAAAAGTTAAAAAATGAAAATAAATAAAGTATATACAAAAAATAAAATAAAAAATGTATATATACTTATAAAAAAAACGAAAATAGATAAAGTATACAAAAAACGAAAAATAAAGTTAAAAAATCATGTGGTGTAATTTTTTCCAAACCTCAGGGACCAAATATAAACTTTTAGGACTGATTTTGCAAAAAATTTAACCAAGTTAACCATAAAACTCGTTAAGTATGCTAGAGTAATAATTCTGTAAAAAAGTTGTGGCCATAGCAATAATAAAAAAAATATTAAGGTTTTTTCAAATTACAGGTTAAAAATTTAGGGCTTTTATGATATTAACTCTTTATAAAAAGGTTATAATAACAAAAATAAATTATAAAAATGTTAAAAATAAAAATAAGTAAGGGTGAAAGAGTGTTTTTATGTCTAGTAGGGATGCAATATCAAATACGTAACAAAATAAAGGGTTCAAAAAAATTAGAAACCAAACATACAAATTATCTCAAACTACAAGGACCATTTGTGTAATTTACTCTTCTTCTTAACTAGCTAGTAGAGATGGCAAAAAAAACCCGTACCTGATGGGTACCCGAAACCCTAACCCGATTTGACCGGGTAAATCCCCGAATTGGCCACGTAGCATAATCCATTGCATGGTGGACACGTGTCCGTAGCCTTGACGCGTCCAAGATAATCCTTTAGTACGCTCTGCGTACCATGATGTACGCCCAGTGTACTAGTTGAAGTAGCAGTATACCTCGCGTACCATAGAGTTACGCTCAGCGTAACTCGAGTATTCAGCCACTATAAATAGAACGCAAAGCCAACTGAAATTTGTTTACAAGTTTCACTCCTCCTACCTTATACTTTCTTGAATGTTGCACTAAATACCCTAACCTTAAAATACTATCCTAGCATCATAAGCAAGTCCCGAACATCCCGAGAAAAAGAGTTTTCGAGTCGAAACTTTGCCCACATGAAGCCCGGTTTTTGAGAAAACATCCCAGTTTTATCAGAAACGATCTTTTTAAGAGACGAAGTGCTGCCCAATTATCGCCAAATCAAGTGAGTGTGTGATCACTTTCATCTTACACATAGATATGAAATATTTTCTATAGAATATGTGCTATGTGTAAAAATATTGTCTGTTTACTTGAGATGGATGTTGAATGAAGTTTTTATACATGTTTAGAATGATTTAAACTGTATATGTATTTTATTTGCAAATATGTTGGGTATAACATGGGTAGATGAAATAGTTGATGTGTGTTAAAATGATGAGAGACCTCAATGTTGTTGTTGTTCCAGTCATCTAGCGGAGTATAGATGACGACCACAGACTATTCTAGAAAATCCCGTGGAACGCTAGCAAGCTCGCAACCTGTAGGTGTTTTTGAACTTAGTGTTCACTAGGTGTACTCCATCTCCCCATGGTTGCCTTATTTGACATGTATTGCTAAGGAATCCCCTAAGCAGTGTTGTCGCCCCGATGATGATCCTTAGACTAAGTCCCTTGTGATAGGTGTTTAGGGACGTAAAGTGAGGATAACGGGAATGGGTAATCAGGGATATTATTGGTTGATGAAATTAATAAATTTTATTGTTGGTTGATGAAATTAATAAATTTACTTATTGTGGGTTGAAAACCCTATATGCTCACCAGGCTCCAAAGTCTGACCCACTCAACTTTTTTTTATTATAGGTAGTGGACCCAGAGCCTAGTTGAATGATGAAGATGGATGTTTGGATTATAGGCTATTAGATGTAAATATTTGTTGTAAGGTCTATAGTATATTGTTTATGCTTTTGGTCTGTATCGATCTGGACATCCCGAGTCTTGTAATGAAATAAAAAATACATTTCTTTAAAAATGCTTTAATAAATTTTTATCATATTTTGTTTGTGACAAATTCCACATATTTTTATCGGGGCAATTACTCTGATTTTATTTTAAAAGCATAAACTAAATCGGTCTTTTCTAGCATAGAAATTGAAGCAGTACGCCCCATGTACCTTGATATTACGCCCAGAGTGTGGAGAGTCTTCGGACTACTATAAATAGAAAGTGAGCCTTCCGAAATTTGTTTACAATTTTGATAGTATTTCACCCTCTACTCTCCCTCAAACTACCCTAACACCCCCAAAGCCTCGGAAATCACCTCAACACCCGAAGCAAGTCCCAAAGCACCTGAGGACCCTGAGAAAAAAAGTTTTCGAGTCGAAACTCTGTCCGCACAAAGCCCGGTTTTTTAGGAAACCTCCCAGTTTCATCAAATAAGATTATTATAGAAAACAAAGTGATGTTCGAATCACCACCTTATCAGGTGAGTGCAAAGTTACTTTCATTTTACATATAGATATGAAGTATTTTATATAGTTTACGTGCTATGTGTGTGCATACTATCTATTTACTTGAGATCTATACTGGATAAAAGATATAAAATTTGTTTTTCAGATCTAAACTGTATAGGTATTTTCTTTTCAGATCTAAACTTTTTCTTCAAATTTGAAATGTATATGTATTTTATATCTAGAAATATGTTGGTAGAACATAGGTAAATGAAATAGCTGGTGTGTGAAGAAAGATGTGTTGGAGGATGAGATGAAAGGTAATATAGAATATGAGATGAGGGTGAGAGGTGACAAATGAAAGAAGCTCTTACCCAAACGTTGGCCTCGTCATCTAGCAAAGTATGGATGACAACCATGGACTATTCTAGACAGTCTGTGGAACACTAGCAGGCTCGGAACCTATAGGTGTGTGAATAATATGTTCATCAGATGTACTCTAAAAACCCATTGACATGTATTGCAGGTGGACTCCTGCAAATAATAATGTCGATAAATGAGAGATATGGACTTAGCACATGTTGTATAAACCCTGACAACTATAGATTTAGTGTCTGTTGTATAAACCTTGACAACTATGGACTTAGTGACTGCTGTATAAACTCTGACAGCTATGGACTTAGTGTCTGTTGTATAAACCCTAATGACGATAGACTTCGTGCCTATTCCTTAAGAGGAATCCATAGGAATGAGTGATAGATGATTCTTAGGGTAGATCCTTAAGAAATAAAAGAAGATAATGGGGATGAGTAATTGGGTTAATTGTTTGATGATAAAACATAATAACTTTATTATTGTGGGTTGAAAACTCAATATACTCACCAGGTTTCCTAACCTGACCCACTCAGTTTATTTGTATCACATGTGTCGATATAAAGTCACACTACACCGAGAGATTTTAATAGATGTAGATCACTAATGTAATGAATATAAGTTCTGTTTATGCTTATGTTTCTATATTGACGATGACGTCCCAAAGTTTTAATATGAACAAAATACATTTATTCGGAAATGCTTTGATAATAAATTTATCATGTTTTTCCGGTGACAAATTCCGCAATATATTTCTTTAAACATATACTCTGATTTTCAAATAAAGCATAAACAAACCGGTCTTTTCTAACCGCGAAAATGGGATGTCACTATATATATATATATATATATATATATATATATATATATATATATATATATATATATATATATATAGTATTATTATGCTTTTATTTTTAATAGAGCACAAGGAAATGTTTAATAGACAAAGTAAGGTTTTTTAACAATCATACATATAATTTTGGGAAGACTTTTTTTTTTTTTTTTTTTGCAAAAAATGGTTTAATTTGTAAACTTGAATGTTATTGTTCGTGTTTGAAGACATTAAGTGATTATAATGTTTTATATTAATTCTATTAGTTTTTGTTTTATTGGTTAAAATATAATTATGAGTTATTTTTCAATAAATTTCAAAACTTTTTTAACGGGGAAAAATTTCCGATCACCCATTGGGGATCCCCGTTCCCCATTAGGGATGGGGATGGGCACAGATTTTTAATCCCCGGTGGGGATGGGGTCGGATATGGAGATGAGGATGAAGATTCGGGTATGGGGATGGGGACACGGAACCCGATATACCCGTACTCATTGCCATCCCTACTAGTTAGGAGCAGGTTTACTCGCATGATTAATAAAATTACTAAAAGTTGTTTGAAAACAATTTTAAGCAAAATTAGTTTACAAATAATAAAGAGTTTTTTTTCTTAATCATTTTACCATAAACATACATTTAATTTTGGGAAAATGATTTAAATTGGCAAACAATAACTTAAAATTTATTTTTTAGGTCACTAAACGTTTAACTATATCTAATAAACAAACCAACTTTTTATTTTGGTTTAAAAATATCATCAATTATGATTTTTGTCGATAAATATGACAACGAACACTATCATTGTATTTGACACGTCTAATTAATAGCCTATTGTAATCATTTTTCTAGAACCACAATTTTAAATATATAGATTTTTACCGATTAAAATGATAAGATTACAAAACAATACGATGTTACTAATGGTTCTCAATTGTGGTTGAGAAAAACGATTACTAGAAGCTTTTAGTTAGATGTGGCAAGCGTAATGATGATGTTCATTATCATTTTAATTTATAAAATTCGTAATTGTTGGTATTTTAAACAAAAATAAAAAATTGATTTTCTTATTGGATACAATTAAAAATTTATGGCAAAAAGAACAAATTTTATGTTATTGGTTGTCTTTTGAAATCATTTTTCCTTAAATTTTTGATAAAATAACATCTGATATCTCATTTTCTAACTTTTATGAATAAAAGAGTACACAAAGAAATACCAAAGCTAAAATAGTGATCAAGGGTTATAATGTCATTAAAACCCAACGACATGTTTACTTTGGTTTTAAAATACCACTTGCTACTTCAATTCAACTACTTGCATATTTTTCCCTTTTGAGTAACCATTTCAAATAATTCAATTCCACTTACTATTAACAGATTTGAGGGTATGATTTGCAACCATTAACAAAGGAAATACAGATAAAATCGTAAACAAAAACTAAAATTGAATTAAGATTACAATGGACAAGAAAAATATGAACTCGGGGTGTAAATAGAAATCATATGTTATTTCGTCAAAAATTAAATGTACGTTTACAGTATTGTAAACTGATTAAGAAAAAATAGTAATCTCTTTAGTATTTGTAACTTTATTTAGCTTAAAAATGTTTTTAACAACTTTAGGTAATTTTATTAATCAATCAAGCAAACTTAAGAACGATTTAAACAACAAAAATTTAATATAATAAAGTTTTTTTTTTTTTTTTCAATTTTTTATAATAAAAATAATTAATATATAAAAGTAATGGAATACAGATATTGTGTATAGTTAAATTTTTATTCTAGAAATACTTTAAATTGTAGGTAAATTAATTATAGAAAATCACACGATATTTACTTATATTTCACTTAAATTAAATGGGGTAAATACCAAAATACAATGTTTTGGTAATTATGTTTGAAACTACAATAGTTTTGTAAATATTTTTGAAAAGTACTATACCTTACTATAAAACTCTGCATCCTTATCCCATGACGACGGCTTCACCACACCAAATGTGTCTGACGATATGGAGTTGTTGCAAGTGTACGTTGCCAGGTGGCACTAACCACACCTTACACTGTGACTACTCCCTCTCAGCTTTGTCAAAATTTTGTTCCTCCCCTTATTTCTAGACATGTTTTCATACTATACTTGTAGCCTAACAAACCATGTACGTTTCGGGGCCCCATATCTCTTTAACCTATGCCACCTTAGAAGATGACTATTTTTATATATATATTTTTTTATAAATGCTAAATCGATCTTTGTATTTAAGCCTTATATTTTTTTAAGCTTTTAAGTCGGGTGCCGATATTTTTGCCCATTGTTCCAACTTTTCTACTTTAAAGCCTACTTTTTATTTCATAATATATCACATCATTGGCTTTAAGAGTGAGATCGCTTAGATAAGGAGAAGTTTTTTAATAAGTTAATTCAATAGTAGCAAGACCACTCAAATAAGGAGTAACTTGACGAAAATTAGTCCATAGTGGAAAAATGATTTTCACTGTGGCAGGAAAAAGAAAGAATCAATAGGCACACTTTTGCGTAATCGATGACTAGATTTCATAAATTTTAAAACTTCAAGTTCTTACAACAAAAGCTAAAGCAAAGTAGTGCTAAAATAATAAATAGTGCATGAAATGCCTGAGTTCCCGTAAGTACCCTTATATATTAATTACTACAATTACACGAAATGAAATGGTAAAACATAATTTAAATAGTACATCATCCAAAAGGTATAAAAACTAGTTTAAATTTATTTAAATCACAAAGCTATTTTAAATGACAGCTCATCCAAAAGTAGTTGAACCATAGAGATCGTATCCCGCTACCACCTTCTAGGGATCTTTCTTTGTATAATTTATTCTAACACCTTTATTTTCTTTTATTTTATTTTTTAACAAAAATCATTTTAAGATACATGATGAGTAACAAACAATTTGTTGCATAGAATGAACTAACTAATTTTTACCATCAGTAATTCCGAATATGGATAAAAACAAACAAACAAACATGTCAGATATGATTACAACCCTGACCTAATATTAATTGGGTTTCAAGAGACAAATAAATACCTTCACTTTCTTCAAAGGTATCATTAGAATCTGAAAGGAAAAAAAATTGATGAATATAATAAGAAGCATGGTGTTTGCATATTGGTAAGATGTTGTAATAATATAAATGCGTTTGCATATTTACAAAGAAAAGGCGAAGTAAGATGTTGTAATAATATAAATGGATAAATTTGGATGAATATTTGAGTCATAGAGTATGAGAAGAGGGGGACATGCAATCTTTAAACTAAGAAAGTAAGAAGTTATTGAATATTGATAGTCATCCCCAACCCTTGATGTGGAATGAGTGTGTGTTGTCTCCCAATCAAACAAAAGTAAGGGGACATAACTCATGTTCAAGTGGTGAAAGAAGTTATAAAAAGGGAGAGAGGAGAGGAAGGATGTTTTCCCCATGGGTGGACCCTACACCCTCCCCCTTCCCCCACTCATGTTTCTTCTACATATTTATATAAAGAAAATCGGGTCATCCATAAACATAAAACTCCAAATCTTGGCCTATCTTCTCCTTGCCTACTTGACTTGATAGGAAATAAAGCAAACCCCTTTATTCATCACACAATATTTTTTTTTTTAAAAAAAAAAAAAAAAAGATGCTACTCTTTAAAGCAGCAACACGAGTGTTCAGGTTTGGTCATTATTAATGTTGTTTACCCTAAGTTCAAGCTAAATCCCAATTCGATTTCTAGATGAATTATTATTATTATGTAGTATTTATCTATGCACTTTTCTGTTATTTAAAAAAAAAAAAATAATAAGTCTATTTCTCATAATGAGGAAGAAGAAAGGCCAGGCCTACTTTGGTATTTTATAATGATGATGAAGGGAATGATAGTCATGGAGCCAAACGTCTGATTTTCCATCCACTTTCTTCAGGAAAATAACATAACCTGAAACCAAAACAAAAATACATGAATATGCCTATATGCCTATATGGCTATGGCTATGGGTGTAAACTTCGAATTTTATTTTTTTTCTGTTTACTTTGACCATTTTACCCCTTATAACAACCATACAACTACTACTTTTCTTTGTCTTTACGTTGATCAGGTTCAGAAAGGAATTTAAATCTATAGCTGAATGGTTTCTAATTATATTTAACTTAAGAGGTTGACACTTCCGTCATATCCAGAATTAAATAATACAAAACTTATTGATAAGAATTATAGATGTAGTTTATTCTATTTTTTACGCTTATGTACCTTTTATTATATATATATATATATATATATATATATATATATATATATATATATATATATATATTTTTAATTACTTTCACAAGTTAACTAAGTATAGAACTTCAGTGATGATTAGAAATGAATATTGACAATAAAGTGAATATCAGATTTAATATTATACTTGGTTTAAAGGTCTGAATGAGTATTACCTATCATGCAACCTGGATGTCTGTCCTTGCCAAAACTCAAAAAACTCAGGTTTAAGTCTGTACCCACCCCAATATTCTGGTTTTGGGATTAAAGCTCTGAGAAAAATCAAAAAAACAAAATTTAAAGCATAAAAAATGAGTCTTACAACACTTGAAATCCAGATATATAAATCACTAACCCATCAGAGAACTTTGCTTCCAAATCTTTATACTCTTGATGGAGAAAATCGCGTCCTGGAATTACAGTGCTCTGAGAAAAAAAAAAAAAAAAAGACTTTAACTGGGTGTAACAAGTAAAAAATAAAAAGTTAAACAGAAAATAAAAAACCTGTTTGCTGGCTATTGCACCAATCTGACTTCCTCTAGGGCGACTATGGAAGTAATGTTCAGATTCTTCTTCAGAAACCTTCTGCACAGAACCTTCTATTCGCACCTGAAAAACAAAGAATTCCATCATTTTTCTTTTTAAGCATCATTTATCCAGATATTTTAAATAAAAGAAACTGGCTTTAAATTGCTTATCATATTAAGCTGACCTGGCGATTCAATCCATCCCAATAGAATAGAAGTGATGCATTAGCATTCTCAGATAAATCCTTGGCTTTTCGGCTTCCATAATTCGTGTACCTAAATAATAAACATTACAATGGACATGATTTTTTTTTTTTTTTTTTAAAAAAAAATGTACATTGGTGTAATAATATTGTTAATGCTTGTATTACAACAGATTAATATCACTAACCATACAAAACCGTCTTTATCAAATCCTTTCAGCAACACCATTCGTGATGAACTGCATCCATCACAAAACCAATGTCAGTGTCCATTAACATTCAAATTCATTTTGTGTTTACTGAAGGGTATTTGACAAATACTATGTCCAAAGTCAAGCATCTCATTTTCATTAGATATTTAGAAGCAGATACTTACGGTTTGCCATCTTTGCCAGCAGTGCACAATGCCATTGCATTAGGTTCCTTCAAACCAGCAGCCATTACATCATCAAACCACTTCTGGAACTGTGGATATTAATATTAACATTAAAATTAGTTTTCCACTGTTTTATAAGTCTGTTCATTGTGTGAAAACATTGATAAAATACATTCAATAACACTACTTCAAAGATATCAAAATTAATTATGCAGTGGTTGTACCTGAAGAAAGGGGTCGGGGTCCACCTCCTCTTCTCTAAACTCAGGAGAAATATAATTTTCTCTCATTGATGATATGTCAATTTGTGGGGCCTTTCCAATTCTAACACACATACAACTTCCAGGATATGATGGAAGATGAAGGTTAAACTTGTCAACAATGGAAGGTGGAACAAACCTCCCACCTAAGAAATGATGGGAACCACAAAACTTCTTGGCACACAGCTTAGGGGCAGTTAAAGAAACCTGAAATATATATATATATATATATATATATATATATATATATATATATATATATATATATATTATAATTTTCAGTTTTCAAAAAATGTTTAACTTTTTGTATTCACTAAAAAAAATGCATGCTGTATATGAATGAGAACATACCAACATGTCAGGTTTGATTCCATCACCATTTGTATCCCCTTCTTCCACATGCCATCCAGATGGGATGTCTATAGAGGCAATCACAGATGGTTTTTTATTTATTTCATTGTAATTTTGTAGATTCACCAACCGTTGAATCAGATCATCAAATGGTGCCCTTGGTGTCCCTGAAAAAGATGATAGAAAAATACACAAAACGGGTTAAATGCAAAATATAGCAATGTGATTTCATTTATTTGTGTATTATAACATGCTGCATCTAGTTTCATTTCTTATCATTACAGCATTGTTCTTTGAAAAGCCAATAATGAAGTAAAGATTGGGGTACAAGAAGATGATTTACCATGGAATGAAAAGCCAAACATGGCATCGACTAGAATGTTGAAGTCCTCTGATAAGTTCATAGGAAGATCATCCACTGATAGGAAAGGAATACCCAATGATTCTAGCTGGAAAGATACCAAATAACCATTTAGACAAAATAGATCAATACACCTTTCTAGAAAGTTCGAGTTTCAACTCTACCTGAGTCACCAGACCTGTATAAAGAGGCTTTGCAGTTCGTTTTGGATAACAAACAAACGGTTTATATCCAAAGTGATACAAATGACGAGCAACTACAAGACCATCCCCACCATTGTTCCCTGGGCCACATATTGTCAATACACGATTGTAATCCTTAAGATTGTATACCTGTTAGAAAGATAATCAATAAGATGTTCTTGATTTAACAAACTGAGCCAAAGGCTCTTATGTGATAACACCATAACTCACCTCGGCGATTGCTGTAGCAACGCTCAAACCAGCCAATTCCTGCAAATATGATATATCAACAAAAACATAACAGAAATAGTTCTCACTGGTAAGCCATATTTAGGGCCACCCTCTAACAGTCTCTTTGCAATTGTACAGAAGAAAGTGGACACAAAGAGCCATTGTGACGAGGGGTTGCCCTTATTTCGTTAAACATATTATGTTGTAACATAACGAAAATTTGGATCCCGGATAGTAAATGCACTCTAAAACCACTAACCATGAGCTGGTCGACGCTAAATCCAAGAGGACCCATAAGAATCTCATCAACTTCAGCAGCTTCTCGTTGATTCAAATACGAAATTGAGTCGGGATTTTGAACCACTTTGATGTTGCTAGCCATAAATTCTCCTCTATTCACTCTCGAAGAGCAATAACCGCGCAACTTGTACCTCAAAATCGAACCAAAAAAACCCTAAATCACTAATTCAATGTCATACAAATTACAGAAATTGCCCAACGATGAAACGGCGTCGATACGGATTATTATAAAGTGAAAAGGGTATATAGACAGGGTTTTGTTTACCTGAGGAGATCGATGAAGAAGGGAAGATACGGGTCGAGTAGAAGTAGAAGCGGAAGTTGGAGGGAGTGCAAGTAAATGGGTGATGAAAGAAGAAGAGTACGTCAATATCATGGTCTTGGTTTTGCCTAACAATGGCAGCATTTTTTAACGGTGGAAAGTTCCTATGGTTTCTTGCATAGAGAGATATGGCGTGGGCTTTTTGTTCATGAATTTTGGTATATGGTTAACGACTTGTATTGTAGGATAAGGTTGTTTTGGTCCAACATAGTGCCCGTTTTAAAAGGGTTGCTAAGATTTTTTTTTTTAAATAAAATAAAATAAAATTCTATAATATAAGTGCTTAAACTTGATAAATCACGATCTTCCTGGATAAATTGATCCAGATCTTGTGTGAATTGTATTTTGGTATTTGGGACGAGAAGATCGTGAGATCGCATACGATCCGATCCCATAACCCTAGACCAAATTGGTGTTTGATAACCCGAGCATGAAGGCCACGAAGATTACACAAGTCTGCATGCTCGCAAAGACCATAACCACTATAGGTTCTTTCCTATTTTAACCTCTTTGTATGTTGTAAAAGAAATTCAAAAGATAATATAAGTGAATTAATTCAAAAAAAAAAAAAAAAAACAAAGACTTTCATCTTTCTCTCTTTCTGTATGTTGTAAACGTATTTAATATGAAGAATTTTTTTTTAGAAATTACTGATCCAACTTTTAAATCTTATGTTGCTCCATGTTTCAATTCCCCTCTCGTTCACTGAGTTCTTGGTTACAAACAACATAATACCCAAGCGTAAAGTAGTAAGATTGTATAAGCATCGTTCTTATTGGAAAATCACTAATATCAGTTTTAATTTCATACCATAGGTTAATCCTAAGAGGGCACTAACTTGTAGATTACTTGATTAATAATTATTTTGAATCACCGAATTACATAACCACTACTCATTGTTCTGAATCACATAGTAATAGTTATACTAAAATGGTGTTTGAAATTCATTTAAAAACAATTTATTGATTTTTTTGAAAAGTTAATAAGTTAAAAAAAAAATTACAATATGAAAATGACTTTTAAAATAACTTCGCATACCTTTCAAGATTTCAATAAGTTCAAATTTTTAAGTGTTTATAATTTTTTATAACTTTTTGGGTTGTAAGAGACAAACACCTCTTAATATATATATATATATATATATATATATATATATATATATATATATATATATATATATATATATATAAGCTAAGGCAAACATTTTAAAAAAACAACCTATTGATTTGTTGATTTTTCTTATCACAAAAACTAATACAAATATTTTTTTTTAAATCTTATTTTTTATCACTATAAATCAATAAATCATTTTGCATAAAAGTTCTTATGAAATTCAAAATGAAATCTCATAGACCTCTCAACATAAGTGTAAATAGTCCTTTTCTTTTTACAAACATTAAACTAACCCTTATTACCTTATAAATTGACCTTTTTATAAAAATAGTCATTTTATATTTTTTTTTAAAAATAATTTCTAATTTTTTCCAAAGAAATCTCTCAATATATGTCTGAAATATTTATTTCAAATCATTTAAATGTCACCGTTTTCCTATCAGATATATGAATTTATGAATTTAAGCTCTTATATCGTAAATACTTATCAATTATCGCGTTTGTATAACTTTTTATTGGATTTAAAGGGAAAAACAAAGTTTTTTCTTTCGAAATTCTAGTATAATTCATCCGATTTTTATTTATTTTCTAATTCCAAAGTTATCTTTTTATTATAATTTCCTAGTTGTTGTTATTATTATTATTATTATTATTATTATTATTATTATTATTATTATTATTATTATTATTATTTTTGAAATTCTAAGAATATATGTCATGGTTGTTAAAATCGCAATCCTGATCGTAAGATTGTACGATTCCTATAATCTCATTTACATAAATCGGTTTCAATCTTACTTGGATCGTTTTTCGGTAGGATTTAATCATAAGATTGTAGGATTGATAATATATTTTTTTTAAATTCAACTATTTTTTTACTCACTACACAGAATACCCATTTTAAATTATTTATCATTAAATAACATATTATTTTTTATGATTTAAAATATTTATTTTTAACTAAATGGTTAACTGATGGATGAATATGTGTTTTTATGTTTTAAAATGTTTTTTTGTATCTGATTCAATTTTACGATCACAATATTATAAAACGGAAAAAAATCATATATAAAATCTCAATCTTAACAACCTTGATATATCTTATTTCAAAATTATTGTTTATTAAAAATAATAATGTACATGTACTCTTTTGTCTAAAGAATGGTAATTTTAGTTCATTTCCCATAGTTAAACACAGGGAGATTACAGGATGTTCGGATAAATAGTTTTTAGCTTATTAGTATTTTTTTTTAAATGTTTGACAAAAAAAAAACAGTTTATATGTAAGTAAAATGACAAATAAGCAACAAACATTCCCAAAAATCAGCTTATTCGAGTTACGCACTAAAAAACTGATTTTCAAACACTCTAATCCATACACACATAAATTTGATTATTGCCGAGGAATTAATAAAGAAGCACCTTTTTTTTTTTTTTTTCCCTGAACACCCCCTGCGAGTATTACACAACATATCGTTTTCTTTTTGAAAATGCTTTCAGACTTTGGTTTGCTGTAGGATTCCTCTTTTCGTGGTCGTTCTTTCTCGTCGATCGTCGGTCATCTACTGCTTCAGGTACTGCGAAACCCTAGTTCTATTATGTTGATCCGATTTTCTAAAATTTGTCTTATTACTGGTTTATTGATGTGATTCTTGTCGTATGGATAAATCATTGATTATGATTATGACTTACTATCCGACATCAAAGAGGGAGCTAGGAAGATGATCAATGATAATTCCTTAACTTCAGATTTCATATTATCATTAAATCATAGTTTTTCCCGATTGCAATTTGGTATCGATTTTCTAGATCCAAATTCAGTTTTTTTTGGGTTTTCTGGAGATTGAATCGTGATTTTCATATTCGTAAAGTAATCTATGATAAAGTGAAGGAGATAATGTTTGTCAATTCACATTTTCTTCCAAGCAATTATATAATAAGGTGATAGTAAATGTTGGTCTTTGTATAGATTCATGAATAACTGTTGGCTTTCCACAAGATTTGGTGGTGAATTTGGGAGCCTATGAACTGGTAATTCGCCAAATGACCAGTTGCAATTCTTCTGATTCATTTTATGTAGTTGCCATTGAGCAGTGTGCATTACTGTTGTGGCTGGATTACAGTAGAAACTGTGAATAGAACTAGCCAGATTTGGCCGAAAAAATCCATCAAACTGGTTTAGGAATGTTCCATACATGTTGGCAGACATCTTTTCTCTTCTTTGTTTTGCAAAAGATTGCAGATTTAATCATCGAATCTCAGATAGATGAGAACTGACTTTTAGGCTTCAAAACTGACACGAATATTCCCAATTATAAGAAAAGTAAATACGTACATTAAACATAGAATAAGTGGGAGAATTGAGAATGTTTTGAGTTTTCACATAACAAAACTGAATATATGTTTTTTCTGTTTACTTAGTAAGGTACAGAATTTGAATTTTAGAAACTAAAAGTGTATACTATTTAGGAATTAAGACATGGGAAATAGTATCTAAAATCATTGCATGTTTGCCTACATGATTATGCCAGAAAAGAACATCTGTTGTGCATTTTCTTCAGTGCTGTGTATTTCTTGGTGTTATCATACTTCAAGACTTGAAGTTTCATCCCTTATACATGATCTTTATGTTTATAATATGCATTTGCAAGATAATCTGCCAGTGATTGATTGTAAAACTATCATGTACCTTATAAAAGAAAAATAGTGACTTGATTGTAGCGAACTTGAAAATCTTTCTATAAATAAAAAATTTCACATAACATGTAGTTCTATTTCTATATATCTGTGATGTTGAACTACTAAAAAGGCTATATATTTTTTCTTGATGTTCCAAGAAAGACGATACAATTCTAAAATAATGATTCTCTGGTTGATGAACAATTTATAATCTTTCTCCAGAGTTTGTACATCATTGTATTGAAATCCGATCAATCTCATTTATTTTTATCCCCCTCAAAAAAAAAAAAAAAAGCAAAGTAGGTTGTTAATACAAGACAGAAAGAAGATGTTGCTGGCTGTGCTGATCGCCAACTCTGAGGGCAATATCCTCGTTGAACGGTACCTTCAAACCCTTTCTCTCCCAAACCACCATTTCATTATTCATATGCTCTCTAAGGGGCTTTTTGGTGTTTATGAAAGGAAACTCCTTCCAATATAAATTGCAAAATCTAGTACTATTTTGATCCATTTATATTTTTATACAAACTTCACATATGATTATGAATGCGTTGCAGATTCAACGGTGTTCCGGGTGAAGAACGGTTGCATTGGCGGTCCTTCTTGGTCAAACTTGGAGCAGACAACCTTAAAGGTGTCAAAAATGAAGAACTTCTTGTCGCATGCCACAAGTAAGTCAGTAGGGGATTCATTCATTCTGTATCCTACATGTCATGTGTTAAATTCTCATGCATTCTACATGCATTAAGTCAAAAAGAAAAACACCTAAGCCTAAAAGTAGTATGTATGTTTTGGCATTGGCTTTTCAGGTCTGTATATATTGTCTACACAGTGCTTGGACACGTCAGCATCTATCTTGTTGGCAAGGATGAGTATGATGAACTCGCTTGTAAGCATACAAATTAATTTCTTTTACATAAACTTTTACTCGAGCCTCTTATTACTTCTTAGATTTTGAAGCTGTTAATGTTGGATTTTTTTTTGGAAGTGTCAGAAGCAATATTTGTTGTTACATCAGCCATAAAGGATGTATGTGGGAAGCCTCCAACAGAGCGCCTTTTCCTGGACAAGTATGGTAGGATTTGCTTATGCCTTGATGAAATTGTATGGAAGGTACCCTCCCCTCCCATCCTTTTTTACTCTATATATATTGGTTTTAAAAAGATATAAAAAATTTTGTGTACAATAAACTAAAATACATTTACTTTGTTTATTGATTATACTGATGTTATGGATTTGTTATAAAGGGGTTGCTGGAGAACACGGACAAAGATAGAATCAAAAGGCTGATAAGGTTGAAGCCTCCGACTGAGTTTTGATGGAACTTGTTGATTGGTGATTGGTGGGTGGCTGTTATGGAGTTTTGTTTGTTATGATGTTACATTTCGTAGTTGTTGTCGTCTTCTTTTGCTTCTGAATTCTAATGTTGCTTCTTTACCATATATTCTTCTCATTTACGCATCATCATATATTATATATGGATTTCAAATGGGATTATCCTAGGTAACAACATACTTCATTTCCGCTACTAACATAGTCTCTGTACATAATTTTCTACCCATAAATGATAAATATAACAACTTAATTTACTCCCAAAGTTGTAAAATGTTTACAAATATTACTTTACACCAAGGAATTGCGAGGAAAAAGAAGTTTGAATATGACTAAATAACCATTTTATCTTTACATACTAAAGGCAAATGTCACGGTATTTATTAGTTTTAACAGTATATTATGTCATATTCTAGGGGGACAACTATACTCGGTTACATATATATAGAATAACATCCAACATTTTTACAACTCGTATGCTGATGTTTGCTATAGAATTTTCAATAAATAATTATTCAAATCTATCGTTATATAATAAATAAGCATCATATCATATCATATGGTTTCACAAGTTATATATTAGTGACAACCATACCATTATCATCACAAATTTATGCAGCAATTGTTGATTCTTCATCCGAAGGTGTGACTACATCATCTTCCTTGTTAGAAACAATCTTTTCAACTCTATCAATAAATTTCAACATTTTCTCCAACCCTTCTTCATCTGAAATTATATGAGAGAGAGAGAGAGAGAGAGAGAGAGAGAGAGAGAGAGAGATCAAACAAATATGTGTTTTAAAAAATAATTATGTGATATTAAATTATTAAAAAAAAATAAGAATAATAAATAGTAAAAGATTTACCGAATCTTGGAATGGTATGGCCTTTAGGATGATGAATCACTATGGGATCTTCAACTGATTTTAAAAGTTCAAGTCCATATGGTTTTAAAAAATCCGCTTCCCCTGACATAAAATAATAATACTATAAAGATACTCCAAATCATATTTTTTCTAAAAAGAAAAGGTTTTTCTAGTTGATGTGGATGTCCAATGTTTTATAATGAGTGTTTTTCAAAAAAAAAAATGCAAAAATGCAATAATAATGAGGGACTAACATGTGGAAAATATGCATCATCATTTATTATGTCATTATTGGGTTTGGTAAGTTTTGTGGACAAGAAGAGTTGTCTACATGTTGAAATAGCGTCCATATATTTTAAAAGATTCCAAAGATTCTAATGCAATTTTGAATATTCAAATAAAACCTACAAACATCTTATAGGTAATCATATTTCCCTACAACAAAAAATATTATTTCCATTAATAACTTTACATGTTAAATTTAAAATATTATTCAAAATAAACGCTTTATCATTTGATGTTAATAATGTTATTATGCATCGGACGTTTATTCTTAAATAAAATGGACATAGCTAAAAAAAAAAAAAAGATTTAATGTATTAATACATCAACTCTTAACCTATTTACCTATTTGTCTTTATGTATATAACATTTTATTTAAACATACATCATTATCTATTCTACCACATAACCCTAACTTATGAGAAAATAACAGCCCCTAGACCAAGAATCAAGTCAAAAACTGAATTTGAAAAATTTTAAAACCAAAAACCAATCATAATATAACAAAATAGCATCACAAATCTAATATGCCTTGTCACCAAAAACCAAACACATGGAAAGAGGCCAAAAAGAGTACCTAAAAAATGGAGAGAAGGACATTGTATGGGGATCGAATATGCCTTGTCAGCCCATGTTTGATTTTTCAATTTTGCCCCTGAGACTATTATCACAAATCTAATCTTTGGTACCCTCGTCAATGCCAATCCCTGATGTATATTTATTTAATTTAAAAACCACCAAATTGTCAGTAATATATAATTACATTTGATACCAAATCCTCAGAAATATATAATTATATTTGATGTCTGATTTTGATTAAGTGAACCTGCTGAGGAAATTACATAGACAACAACATTACTTAATGTTAATTTCCAATAAGGAATGTTAGTTGTCATTATTGTTACAAACTTGATCCTACGACTTCATTAAATCTTTAACAACTAAATTAACAATTGCAACAAACAAACAATATGTGCATTAACGTTTGTACGTTATGCATTGGTCATGGTTCTTAGCAAAAGTGTTGGTTATGGAGAAAAGAACATGCCTTAGCTTGCAGTCCTGGCAAGGCAGCTGACAAAATTGCACCCTAAATAAATACACAGAACAGAATCAATTCGATTTACAATCATCAAATTGTATTTGGAAAAAAAAAAAAAAAAAAATTTATATAGATCAACATGAAAACCTGCGAGAATCCCATCAAACCATCGATCTCATGCTTAATCATTAAATCTTCGATATGTTCAAGACACTTATCGAAATTCTCATACTCCGTAAAATCCTGTAGTTGTTTCAGAATAAAAATCAAAATCCCTAAAATTGGTTGGAAATAGAACTATTGCGAATAGATATGAGATAATCCAACCTTATTGAATTGGAACCATTCGTAATAAGGCGGGTCA
Organism: Lactuca saligna; assembly: GCF_052625555.1. Taxonomy (NCBI): domain Eukaryota; kingdom Viridiplantae; phylum Streptophyta; class Magnoliopsida; order Asterales; family Asteraceae; genus Lactuca; species Lactuca saligna. The sequence goes on from NC_136417.1 coordinate 2,441,255, forward strand.
AAAATCCCTTCGACCTCAGATTTACCATTACATGGAAACGGCGCATCAGGGAAGAAGAACTGGACCTTTTCATGAACCGATTCCGGCCATTTCTTCAGTTGAGTTTTGAAGATTTCTCCGCTTGTTCGGAATCCATGGAGGCAAAGGATCCTTGGTTTTCGCTTCACAAACAGATCAGCACCTTCACTTCCCATGGTTTTCTCGAGCACAGCTCGATTGCTTCTGAGGTTGTGAATGGTTCCTGTGAGATTGGAGCATATATAAGGAGGATTCTGGAGGTTATAAATGGAGCTTAAAGTGGCGTGTTGAAGTTTGACTCGAGATTTGTTAATCACGAGGGGGGTGACGTTGGAAATTGGGGGCACTATCAGGTGCATTGTTTCATTGAGTTTGTGCTTTGACTTTGGTCAAATATATATATATATATATATATATATATATATATATATATATATATATATATATATATATATATATATATATATATATATATATATATATATATAAGATAACATTTTTTTTTTCTTTATTCATAAACTTTTTTTCAATTCGTTTTCAAATTGTACATAACATGCTTAAATGGATCGTTCTATTCCTTCATGCCAATCTAAATATGATAATGGCTTAGTCCATTACCTTTTATTATTCATTTCATTTTCCATTTCTTTTTAATTTTATTTTATCATATCAAAAAAACTATTTTATATTCTTATATGTATTTGAAATAATATTTACGAACACCTTCCATTTGTGTTGGTGCTAAAATTTAGATTTAGATTTTATTTTCAAAAGTTCACTTGGACCGTTCTTTATTTTGTGAAAAAGGTGCACACTTCGTCCCTACAAACATAAAACGACTATATTGCATTTTTTTTTATGCCATTTTCATTTAATTTTCACTTTATTATTATTTCTTTTATTCTTTTAAATGTAATATATCGCCCAAAGAGTACTCAAATAACTCTTTCTCTCATATTTATTTATCTTTCAAGAACTTTCGAACAACCTTGGACATCTCATATAACCGCCACCGGAGACCATCGTCCACTACTGTTGAACTATCCACTGTCGACCACCACCGAAAACCACCGCTTCTCTCTCTCTCTCTCTCTCTCTCTCTCTATATATATATATATATATATATATATATATATATATATATATATATATATATATAATTTGTCACCTCTTTCTTCCATATCTTCTTTCTCAACCCCTACACCACCACATATCACTGCCGACACTTCTTGAAACTTATAATCAACATCCAATAGAGCTCGATCGGAAATCTCCAATAAAGTCCTAAAATTTTGGCCCGATTTATGTTTTAGTCATAAATTAATTTTTGTTTACGAAAAAATCCTAAAAACCGGTAAAAGTTTGTATTTTGACCCTTTTTGACTGGTTGGAACCGGTAACAAATTATTTGTGAATATTTCATAAATTGATCGAAAATATTTGGACTTTTCTGCAAAAACAAAAAATATTAGGTTTTTTCTGCAAACAAAAACCTTATTATTATTATTATTATTATTATTATTGTTGTTGTTGTTGTTGTTATATTAAAAATATATAAGTATATTATTTTTTAAATTTTTTATTATTAATGTTGTTAATAATACATATAAATACATTTAAATAAAAAATATTAAAGACATTTTATAAAGGTGAAGGTTGAGCGGATAATAATGCTTTAAGCATTAAAATCATGAATGTGTTTTTGTATATTCTAACTTTGTATATGGTCATTTCACATTTTATTATTGTTTTAAATTCAAAATATTAACATTTAACAATTTAAAAGAAGCCACTGATTTTTCAAATTGTTTACAAATAGTGAGGGTGTGATATGCATGTATGTCTTGTATGTAAGTATTTAAATTACCAACATGTGTGTTGCTCTTTTTCATTACTTTGTACTTGTGGTTTTTTGGAAACATAGTAGATATAGTGTAATAAAGCAAAACAAGATATATTACTTTCTATTAAACAATATATTGTAATTAATATTTTCGAATTTTGATATGGAGCACCAATATAAATATTTATTGTAGATCTGTTGGGTTTGAAAAGAAACCATTCTACTTAAGAAATTTTATATACAAAATGAGAAATTTTTTTATCTTAAACTATTTATACACAATTCTACCTTAGATATGGGTAATCACCACCACCATCACCTTTAAATAATTTCTTTAATATTTTTTTTATTTAAGTGTATTTATATATATTATTAAAAATATTAATAATAATGAATTCAAAAATTAGTATATTTTTTTATATTTTTAGTATAATAATAATAATAATAATAATAATAATAATAATACTAATACTAATAATAATAATAATAATAATAATAATAATAATAATAATAATAATAATAATAATGTTTTTGTTTGTTGAAAAGTCCTAATATTTTTTTTGCAGAAAAGTCCCAATACTTTAGATCATTTTGTGAAATAGTCTCAATATTTTGTGTCAGTTTATGAAATAGTCACAAATTAATTTGTTGCCGGTTCCAACCGTTCAAAAAGGGTCAAAATGCATATTTTTGCCGGTTTTTAAGATTTTTTCGTAAACAAAAATTAGTTTAGGACTAAAACGTAAACCGGACCTAAATTTTAGGACTTTATTGGAGATTTCCCTATATATATATATATATATATATATATATATATATATATATATATATATATATATATATATATATAATTTGTCACCTCTTTCTTCCATATCTTCTTTCTCAACGCCTACACCACCACATATCACTGCCAACACTTCTTGAAACTTATAATCAACATCCAATAGAGCTCGATCTGAAACCTCATATGGTGGTTCCAAGCCCCAAGCAACGACAATTTTAGATCTGAAGCGACGATGGCTTTCATGATCAGGCAAATGGAGTAGCTCCCGACGGTGGCTTTCGTGATTCATGGCCCTTTGACAATGCGGTTGACGATTTTAAATTCATGGCTTTCACGATTCAATCTCCCGCCTCCTAGCAATCTCCTGTAACTCGACAAGTGTATCATAACGTCGAGTAGACACAAACTGGCGGATGTCCTTCTTGAGCATGCTCAAGTACCGGGTCATCTGAGCTTGCTCAGAAGTAGAAAACTCAAGACAAAAACAATGTTCTCTCGGTAAACATCTTGGTGATCTCCTTCACTAACTCAGTCCCCTGCCTCAAGTTCAAATACTTTTGGGCCAATCTCTCCTTGTAACGCTTGATTTCCGGTACAAACTATTTCCAATATGTTTATGCTTTCCCTTTGGGACACGGCGTGTTGGAGCCTCAACATGGCGTGTCGAGATGTCCTTGGTCATGGATTTTGTTGAGCCCACATGACATGTTGAGGTGCCTCAACACGACGTGTTGGCAGCTGGGAAGGAAACCCTGATTTTTAGGGTGTTGCACCATATTTAAAGGCCTTAAGTACCATGTTTTTTTCTCCAAACCGTGTACCATACCAATTATAATTGGCATAAAGTTTTACCTACCAATACCGTACCAATGATACTTGGTACCAACTTAGTTGGTTACCAACAAATTTGGTTGGTAGATATTGGTATTGGTATATACCAAAATATTTAACTAATATCTATACTTGAAGAGTTTAAGACTATAGTCTGTATAAGACTTCACATTATAATCATCACTGAATGGTTAGAAAGTTTTCCAAATATAAACATGAGTTGAAGTTGTGGTCGTCGCTTGTTTTAGTAAATCCTTTTAGTGTCATGTACCTTCCTTAACATTGTGTTAGTAATTTCTTTTACTATAATGTTTCGTTCAAAAAAGAATCAATATCAATTGAATTATATTAGTAACTCCGACTATTACTTTTTAGTTGTTACTCCCAACTAAAACTTGAAATACATTCTCAACAACAAGTCATAAATACAAAATACAAGATCCACAACTACCGACGAAACGGAAAGACAAATACATTCTCAACAACAAGTATCGTTACAAAACGAATTGATTCGGTCTCGAATCAATAACAAAACAAAATCATAAAACCAAAGCATTTCAATAAACACGCGATAATTATGATGAGTCAACTTACAAACTTTGGTCTTGGAAGTTTCAAATTATGCTTATTGGGTCTTGCTAGTCCAATAACATGATCTTTGGGCCCGAAGGGAATACGCTTACGTGTTATTGGGCCTCCTATGACCCAATTCCATGTAAAAGGACTTTCAATAACTCTAATGTGCTATTGGGCCCTAGTGGCCCATTAGTACTGCTAGTAAGGTCGAGAAGTCAAATGCGAGTTGGGCCAACTGTCTTTCGCATTCCCGATAGCCTTGAATAACTCATGGAAATAAAGGGGGCTTCGTACCCTCATTTCTCCTCGGTTGTTGGGCTCATGAGAAATCAAAGTAAACAGATTCAGGACGATAAACAATAGTAATCAGGGTGGGTGGATTAAGTGAGTAGTAACGGCCGACGCCTTTAAGTATCGTTCATAAATTGTAGTTATAAACTAGTTATTTTCCAAATGCGTGATTATAACAACTCACAAACCCTAATTAATCTGACGCCACCCGGGTAATAAAAAACATTCGACATATTGGTATAACAATAAACAAGCCATGTATTTTACGTATTGGGAAAACATCGGGTTTTCCTGGGAAGTTCAACATTTTCACTTGTGTGATGAATACAAAGTTCAACAATTATACATGTTTTGAAAATCAACAAGCATATTTACGGATCTTCACACTTTTTATAAACAAATACTCTTTTCAAAAAATATTGGATTTTCTGGGTTTACGAACTACACCAAATCATTTTACCACAACATTACTTATGAACTCACCAACATTTCATATGTTGACCGTTTTTCAAAATAACTTGTATTCTCGGGTAACAGGTAAGCCGAAGGATAAGTAACAAGTAATGTCATGGTGTTTTGCTTAGGTTATCTGTCAGACAGTTATGTTATGAAATTGTAATGTCTAAAACAATGTACGGAATGTAAATAATATAAGTTGTAATATTTTAATGCATGGTGATGTATTATGTTATAATTCATGTATATATTCATTGTGATGGTATTCAATTTAAGTCACAAGAGCCCTTGGATGTTTTCGCCGTCTGGTTCGGGGGTGTGACAAACAATTTAAAAGTAGTTTGTTTGATAAAACGGTTTGAAAGTATAATAAATCCATATGTTTGATAGTTATTAATCAAATGTGATTGATATAATAACTATGATGTTCAACTTGTATCCCGCCCCCCATAAAAGCATTTAAAAGCATGCAAAAATATTTAAAAGGTTGGTTAAGGGGTATGAACTCACCTGAAATGAGTGATGCGATAGTAGGATTGGTAAAGCATGCTAAGTGTCAAGTGAGAACTTGAGCACACACAGATCCTATTTAACATATAAAGACACATATATGCTTACAATTAGTGTTTATAACAACTAATTAGGTAATGGAACAACCTTAAGGCCTAGTAAACACTTGTACTGAATTGTTAAACCACATAGGGTTGCACATAAGGGGTGTAGGGCCTCACTTGGGAGTTAATGGCCCATATGGTATGAACCACATGAGTTTATGGCCCAAAGACCATTTTCTCATGAGTTTACGACCGTAAACTCATGGTACTAAGTGTCAAGTTGTGATTTAAGGTCTTTTACGCCAATATGAAGTGCTCTATGCTTAAGTCCAAGCCCTAGGAGGGAATGGTGGCACCAATGCACCACTAACTAGTGTTCACGGCCTAAGGACCATTTCCTCATGAGTTTAAGGCCGTAAACTCAAGGTATTTTGTACCAAATCAAAGTTTAAGGTCCTTGGCTTATGATAGAAGTGTTCTAGACGTAATCCTAAGGCTTGAGATGAGATTAGGGCTCATTTGGACCCTTAAATAGAGTTTACGGCCCAAGAAGGTTCCTTGGCCATAAAAATCCCTTTTGATCATGATTTCTTGATGATTTCTAAGTGTAATCTAGTTGATTTAATCATATAACAAGCTAGGACAAGGGTACTTACAGTGTAGAAGCTTGAAAGGGTGCTTAAGGCTCAAGAACACTAGTGTGTGTTCTTGAAGAACACTTGATTATCTATCAAATGAAGAGATTTCATGGACGAAATCATTCACAAACACTAGATAATGAAGTTTACTAAAAAATCAAGGAAGAAAATACTTACTAAGTTGAAGATCTAGTGATGATACTTGAGAGATAATGGGGTTAAGGACTTGAAAATGGTTGAAAATGACAAAAATGGCTAAGTGCCACTTATATAGTCCTTAGGGTTTACGGCCCCAATACCAATTGGGCCGTAAACTCCATTTTATCGGAGTTTTGGAACTTAAATGTTGCACACTTTACCCTAAAGTATCCTCTCTCCAATTATCTTTTGTAGTACTAGGCTTAAAACACTCAAACTGACTCCAAAACTGCTACAATTTAGCAATTGAAAGTTTGACTTTGATTGAATGCAGGGATTGTTATAAGATAAAAATTTCGAGTTGTCACATTTTCAAAATTGTTCGTATTTACCCTTAAGTTTTAAAAAATATTCGAATTTACCTTTACTTTGATTGTTGTTGTTGTTGTTGTTGTTGTTGTTATATATGTTTAATACGTTTTGAAATGTATAAAAATATTTTTATAGATTTAAAAATATATTTACTTCATTTTAGTATTTGTATACATTTGAAAACAAATGAATGCCTTTATAAACATATTTATATATTAAAATATATTTATTTGTATTTAGTAGGTATAAATATATACATATTTCGTATAGAAATATATTGTATACATATAAATATAAAAATATCTATTTATAAGGTTTATATTGTATAAAATACATAATTATATGTATTTATACATATTACTAAGTATAAATATGTATTAAATATTTATTGTATGGATGTAAAATTCAATACAGACCAATCATTTTTAAAACATAGATAAGGGTAAAATTGTAATCTTACCTATTAATCAATTTTAATAATTAAATAAATATTTAATTAATCCCTTTAATCTAGGAAATATAGTTTAGTGATTTAAAACCCTAAATGTTCTTCTTACGCCTGACATCCACCACCGATCCTCATCTTAATTTGTTCGTTCTTGTTATGTCTTCTTTTTCCTTCCCCATCGGACAATCAAAGCCGCTAACTCCATTCCATATCCGGCTGATGCTCATCGGCCATCCAATCACCGGTTGCTGGTTGCTGACCACCACCATCAGACGATATGCTTTTCCCAATCGTCGGGATGATCGTGTCGAAGAAGAGAGGGTGTCGGATTTCGGCTACTCCATCGACGATGATGACATCGCAACCTAGGAGGGAATGTTTTCAAACGGGCCATTACAACCTCTATTCAGGTTGTTTACTTCCATCACTTCAATTCAAACTATTGCAATTGAACTTCATCTTTCTGATTTCCGTTTATGGTTTAGGTGCGATTCTTCTCCCTTCTCAGAGGTATGCTTTTATCTCGCTTATACCCGATTCTTCTCGTTCCTCTTTCCGATTTGGTATCATTTACTACGTTGTTCCTAATTCCATTTTTTTATATGGTTGATTGTTTATTTGTGTTGTCGTATGTTAATTCATCATAAAAACAAAGGCAAGAACGAGTTTTTTTTGTTGCATAAAAACGTTATTTTTATTCATGAGTAGGAGGTTCTAATTGTGCTCATGGTAAGCATGTATGTCACTAAAATGCATCTGATTTTGTAGTTTTATGCTAATTGTTATATTTTGTGTGTTGAAGATTTGAATTCAGATTTTGGTTAAACTATATTTGGGTTAGGCCATTAAAGAAACAAGATAAGGAGATGTCTTTTACTTTTGAGGTCAAGGTTCTTGAATTTCACAGCTTATTTAAATATTTTAGTATGTTTAATGATGTATGATTATAGTTAATAAGTTTTTTCCTCAATAGTTGTGAGTTATTTTGGCTCGCAGATCAAAAATTGATATGTTCATATGCCTTTTTGTTATTCGGTCTTACAATATAGATTATTTGGGATGGGTGGTTATAGGAGGATGTCCTACAAGAAGCTTACTCACAACCAAGTGTAGTTGCAGTAATTCCATTTGCAGCCCCATGCACAACATCTCCTGCAACATAGTACGTGACCTACGACCATATTCTATTAGAGTTTATAATTTTATTCTTTTAGAATATATTGAATTCACATGGAAAATGTATAGTCTGATTCATATACTTACTTTATTATTATTATTATTTTTATAATTACGGCTTAAAAGAATGCTACATAATTCTTGAAGAATGTTTTTTTTAGATCAATGATAAGGTATTATTTCAAAAAGGAAGCTTAATTTTATATTTGATTATATATGTCAGAAATAGATTCTTTCAAGAGCATCAAAATGTTTTTGAAGATTTTTTATTCTTTTGATGTAAATAAATTCTATAAGAATATATATATTTCATATTAACATTTTTACAATTAAAACTCTATGTTATTTATTTCATATTTGATATTTGTTCTAATGTCAAGTTTTAAAATCCAACACTCTTTATTAATTTTGATGTCATTCTCATAGAATATTATTATGACAAAATCAAATCGATTATGATTTAAAATTACATTAGAATTGAAATGAGTTTAATTAAAAAAAAATCAAAATTAAAAATTAATAAAATCAATTATCCCTAAAAATCAGATTTTTAAAGTTTAGAAATTTAATTATTCCCTAAAATCAGCAATTTTCCTTTTTAAATTTATATTAATTGACTAAAATACCCTTAAAATGAAATTAAATGATATTTTTCAGTTAACTTTAATTTAATAATATGTATTAATCATTTTCTTAAAATAAATAAATGATTGGCTCACAATTATTCCTATATCTACACAATAATTAGTTAAAATACAATAACCTAAGCAAATATATATATATATATATATATATATATATATATATATATATATATATATATATATATATATATATATATATATATATATATATATATATATATATGGACACACACACACAAATACATATAGGGAAGAGTTATATGGAAAACAAAAAAAAACCCTAAAGATCATAAAAATGCATAACAAAAATTACCTAGACATCACAATTTTTTTTTTTTGATTTTACACATCAAAAAATTGCAACTTTATTTAAAATTTCACTGGAAAAAAAATCAATTTTTTTTTTATAATTTTTTTTTTATAATTTTTTTTTTATAATTTTTTTTTCAATTTTTTTTAACAATTTTGTGTTAAAAGTTGCGAATTTTTCAAAAAAAAATCAAAAAAGAAAAAGTTTTGTGAAATTTAAGTATTTTTTATGTATTTTTATGATTTTTAGGGTTTTTTGTTTTCAATAGAAATTAAACCTATATATATATATATATATATATATATATATATATATATATATATATATATATATATATATATATAAACAAAATATTTTTTTAATTATTTGGGTGATTCAACAACCAAAACATTTTTTTTGGTGTTTGCTTACTAAGTATAAATATGTATTTATTTCATATTTATATGCATACGATAGTTTTTATACAAAATAAATACATATTTATATCAATTAAATACAATCAAATAAATATATCTATTAGATAAAAATATAAACATATTTATACATTTAAAAAACATATTTATACAATTAAAAATATTTTAATTTGTATTTAATAGATATAAATATGTATTTATTTTGTATAAAAACTCTCATATGCGTATAAGTATGAAATAAATACATATTTATACTTAGTAATATGTGCAAATACATATAATTATATCTTTAATACAATATAAACATTATAAATATGTACTTTTATATTTATACTAGTGACGTACCCGCGTAATGCGGCGGTGCCAAAAAGTTTGTTTCGACAATAGTTTCTAAGCGGTGGCATTAATTTCACTTCAAATGTTAATTTTTTTTAGACGTTCGTTTTGACAATAGTTTTCTTTTGAGGATTAGTTTCGGCTATTAGTTTACTTTTGAGGTTTCGTTTCGACGGTTGTTTTGTTTGAAAGTTTTGTTTTGTGTACTTGTTTTCTTTGGACGTTTCATTGCATCTACTAGTTTTCTTTAGACGTTTGTTTCAATAATTTTTTTCTTGGACGTTTCGTTTTGATATTAGAATTGTCATTACTTATCATAATAAATGTATACATTAACGAAAATAACTTCAATTATATTGTGTTAGTTGAATTTACTCTATATTTATTATCATTATTATTATTAAATATAATCAAATGAATAGGAATTTATATCTATTGTAAGAAAATAAATTTTACTCGTGTGTGTGTGTGTGTGTGTGTGTGTGTGTGTATATATATATATATATATATATATATATATATATATATATATATATATATAGGTGGGTTCAATTGAGAAAATAAAAAAGGTTGAAAATGGGGGAATCATTCTCAGCCACTCATTTAATTTAAGCATAAAAGACACGGTGATAAACTTGTAAATATCATAATAACCTTCAATTTCAAATATGTAACTATAGAGAATTTGATAACTGTTCGTTCACCATCAAAATTTTTCCTCCAACCTTCAACAATCATCCAGATTTCTTCAACTAAACTGAAATTTCTTCGATGTTCATGAAATTGGAATCAGAGTTCTGGACTCGCAATCACAGTCGACATTGAGGGACTTAGAATCAGTACTCACTGGATCCTAATCGGATTTTCGGAAATCAAAATCAAATTGAGAAATCGATCAGAGATAGGATGTCACATCTGAAGTCGAAATCGGAAGTATATGATGATTTGGAATTGATAACTTGATGTTTTTAACATTTTTAAAATAGTTAACTTGTTTGCACTCCAACTGTTTGATGAAACGCATAAACTAAAGTACCACGTTATATTCACATATGAATATGTTTTCTCACCTGAATCAGTATATGATTATTAAAAACACAAAACAAATATGCAAGTCTGTATGTTATTCATATGTGAATAACATATAAAAATTATATATATTTGTCAAAATACCTTCAATATTCATAAGTGAATATACATTGTAATATTCATATGTGAATATACTGTGTAATATTCATAAGTGAATATATCATCTAATATTCACAAGTGAATATACTATGTTAATATTCACAAGTGAATTCATCGTCCAATATTAAAATATGAGTATACTATGTTTATTATATGCTATATTCATATATGAATGATATTTAAATTGTAAAAAAAAAAATCATACTTTTTATTCATAAGTGAATAACGAATGTACTGTAATAAACCCTGATGCATTGTTATTCATTTATGAATAACGATAGCTGAAAATTTTAAAAAAATAATTTATTTTATTTTAAAACTATATCAATATGGATGTCTATTTGTAGAGAATAAAAAATCATGAATTTTGGTATATTTAAAATAAAATTTTCATAAAAATAGATTATAAAAATTTAAAAAACGAAAAAAACTATATTTTTGTATATATTAAGGTAATGATTAGCATAATTTAAGGAAATATGTTATGTTGGAAAACACATGTCCATTCGTTTCCCATTTCCGCCGGTACGTTAGAGCCTTTTACGGCAAAAATAAATGATTGACTGAGAATGATTCCCCCATTCTCAACTTTTTTTTTTCTCAATTGAACCCTTCCCTATATATAGGGATGAGCATGGTGCGGTTTGGTGCGGTTTTCAGACCAAACTGAACCGCAAACCGTATGGTGCGGTTTTTGCATTCTTAAAACCGTTGGGTGCAGTTTTGCAATGGTTCGGTTTTTCGGTTTTTAAATGCGGTTTCGGTTTGTATCGGTGCGGTTTCGGTTTTTAAACCGTGTTAACAATTTGGTGCAGTTTTTTTTATGTTTTTTTGTGCGGTTTTTTAAAACTGTAAGAACTGAAAACCATGTGCATATAAGCTTGTATTGTGCTGTTTTTTTTAATACATTTATTTTCAGCTCAAAACAAAATTACATAATCAAAAATAGTAAGTCGCTTAAAATACAACTTGTGATCACTCTCACAAACTAATTAATGATTGAAGGTTGGTTGATTTTGACTTAATTTGTTACAAGCTTATTACATGTAATCGATTAGTACGTTTGGCTAACAATAGAACATTTATTTTGCATCCCATATAGTTTTATACAAACACAAAATAAACATATAATAAATACATTATCGTTTATAACTATTTTAAATAGAATGTATATAATATACATTGATTGATTTCTTAATATACATGCATGCGGTGCGGTTCGGTTTTGATGGACCGGTTTTTAGGATAGAAACCGCACCGCACCGTTGACCTTCGGTTTTTGCAAAAATTAAATCCGCACCATTGGTTTTTGCATCGGTTTCGGTTTTTCGGTTGCGGTTTATTGTGGTTTTGTCGGTTTTTCTTTAGTCGGTTCGGTTTTTGCTCACCCCTATATATATATATATATATATATATATATATATATTTATATATATATAAACTATTTTATAATGCATAGATAAATTGGACCCACCAAAATTTTAAGACAAAGTCTTAAAACAAGGAGAACACTTTTCAACCACTAGATTTAATTAAATTTAATTTAGACGATATGGATTAAAAGATGGAAGTTGATCCAAATGAATAAAAATTGACCAATAAGAAACAAATACTTTCATTTAACCCGTCACACATTGTCTATAAATTGACTTCATACTCACTATGTTATTTAAAAACTCTTTTTTTTTTTTTTTTTCTAAAAATCAGTTTCCGCCGAAGCTAATACACTGACCCTTCGACGCCCCCTCTGTTGAACCAACCTTTATCAATAAATTCCATAAAAACTCTATACTCCACTGATACTGTCTTTAACAATACCTTTTACGTCTACCTACTACTAAAAACGGATTTACCATTCAACAACCTTAATCTAATACACCAAACTTCGTACAACAACTCACCGCTGTTGCACCACCGCCACTGCCACCTCCACATCAACAGTCCACCTCTCTTATTCTCCCATCTTGTCACTTTCTCTCTATGTTAGTCCTACATCTAAAAACGCACTTACCGCATTATCCTTATCACCACTGATAACAATATTCACCACTGATTCAAAGTTATAGATCGATCCTCAACACAACATTTTATCTTCAACATGGTCACTCTAGAAAGACCTTAAATAGTGTCAGATCTAGGGCTCTTACGATCATGATTTTGTTTCTGTTTGTAGAATGATATTTTTTATCTTTGTTTTTGTTAATGGCTTATTAGTTTTGCATCTACATGTAGATCGATGGTTCTTGGATATCTAATTTTGTGAAATGTCTATAGATTGACGTTTTTACCCTTTATAGTGGGAAAGTGGTGTTACGGAAGAAAGTTATGTATACAGTTCATTATTTTCATATCTATCTTTGTTTTTATTAATGGATTCTTAATCTTTATAAACTTGTATGATTAATGTTCGTCTCTTTGATATGTTTTGTTGAAGCTTTTATAAGATACACAAAATATAGAACAAATAAGATTTTTGATCATATTTTTGCAATTTGAGTTGTATACATATGTTCATTTTTTTCATTGTCTCTTTATAAACTTTAGAATGGAATAATGCTTTGAGGTTTAAATTATATTTTATTTAAATAATGTAAAATGATATTGTAAATAAGAAATCTTGAATTTATTAAATGTATTTTTTTTATTTGACAGTGTATGTTGTGCTCCAGAATGCAGATTATTTTAATCTATACCTAATCTTTGTTATTTGGACAAGTCAAAGTAATTATGTTGTTCAATTTATTTGGATATTACAGTGTACTTTGAATAGAAAACAAATAAAATGGCAAATTCAAACCTTTATAATATTTGATGGTGTGAACTTTGTATTACCAAAAAATTAAAAACATATGGTTTGGTTTAGTCTGTTTGGAAAATTATTTAGCTAATAGGATAGAATAATGAATCGATATTTGTATCAATCACCTTCCTATGATGTATTTATCACCAATTATGGGTTGAAACAATAGGTTTTTATAAATTTACTTTAGAGTATGTTAACAGACATCAACAATATTATTTTTTAGATATTTTAATTTATTGTTTTTTATATTGTATTGTTATTAAATCAACCAGAAAAAATTATACGTATCTACCATCAAAATAATCATATCTGTTTTCTTATATTTTTAATTAATTTTTTAAAAAAGTTATTATTATTTTTTTTAACTTGTCAATATTATTCAATAAAAATCTCTACATTTTTCTCTAACAAAATTTTTAGATCTCTAATTCTAATTACATAATTTTACATGTAAAATATATATAAAAAAATTGATTTAAATTATATACAAGGATATAATAGTTAAAACTGAAAACATTATAATAAAAGTTGAATCACATATTATTATTATTATTATTATTACTATTTATTATTATTATTATAATTATTTTATTTAATTTTATAATATAATATATATTTATTTTATAATATTTAGATATAAGAAATATAACTTTCATAACAAAAAATAATAAAAAAGATAATAAAGTAATCGATAATTTTTATTTTATTATTTATTTTCACTCTTGCGTTGAACATCAATTGTCTATTTGTTACTTAATAATTACAATGTACAATTATCTAGATATATAAATATAATTTATTCATTATACAATAAATTTAATAAGTGTTGAAAAGAGTTAATAAAATATTCAAACTTAAACATTAATTTGTTAGTTATTTGGTAAAAGTGTTATACAATATATTTGTGTGGATATTGTGGTAAGTTGTAATGCAGGTAAAGGATACACGCGGGTCAATGGGTCTATGGGTTATACCCGAAGTCTAGTGGGTCAATGTATATAATGTGTTAAATGATCTCATTCGTAGCTACCAAGATATTTTTCTCATCTGTATTTCTCAGTTTCTCTTTCATCTTGAGTTAGGGTTTTCGTTTAGGGTTTGTTTATAAATCGTTGTCACACTAGATTTGTAATATGAGAGTGTGAGTGATTTTGTAGTGAGGTTTGATTTGTAACCTGTTGATGTAAACCATTTGTTTCATAGTGAATAAAATGATGATGTTGGGAAGATCTTGTGTCGATTACGTTTCTTTACATGGTATTAGAGTTATGGCTCCTTCGGTGTTCTTGTGACGTTCGTTGATTTGCGCTTGTTCGTCTCACAATCATACTGGTAATTTCTTAACTTCATTCTTTATTTGCTCTTTGATTGACGCAGTTGTTTGTTTAATCATGAGTTCGTGTGAACTCTGCTCTTCTATTTCATCAACTGTGTTCTTCTTGATGTTCGTTTTGATTTAGGGTTTTCTCTGGAAAATCAAATCGAACATCTATTTTCTTTTGGATCTGGTACTGCGAGATTGTTTGTGATATTGTAGGTTACTTCTGTGAAGATCAAATCAAGGTTATCTACAAGACTGGCTGTGAACAAATATTAAGCCAAATCGATTAATCTCTGAGTCTGAAATAACTCACTAGGGGTCAGAGTTCATCACTGATAAACCCTAGTTGAGAACGGACAAAGAGGGTCGATCCCTGCACTTGACTCATCCTAAAAGGCTTTGTGAGCAATTTCTTATTCCTTTCTTTTTGTCTTACATATTTGTTTGTAAAGATCCTGGTGGTCTGTGTGTGTTGATTGGTTTTCTTTTGTATATCTGTTTTATTTCTTCCTCTGTACTGGTTGTCTTGGGCCCCGACATACGTGGTGACCATCTGGACATAAGATCAGTTCAGGGGCAAGTTTTCTTGATTTCTTTCTTGCTGTTTTTGGTTCATTTGCTTATATGACGGGTGGCTCAACTGATCCACCTAATGGAAGTGGGAAGGATGATCAGATTAATTTTGATGATCCTCTCTACATTCACCATTCTGATAATGCTGTTACTTCTATAATTACAATCAAGTTGACTGGTAATGAAAACTTTAGGTTATGGAGAAGTTCTATTTCTAGGGCTCTTAATGCAAGGAATAACTTAGGCTTTGTTGATGGTACTTGTAAACAAAGCAGTGTTGATGAGTCAAAGAAAACTAAATGGGATAGGGCTAATGTTGTTGTTTGTTCTTGGTTGTTGTCTTCCATCTCTGACTCAATTTATCAGAGTCAAGCTTATTTTGAAGTAGCAGAGGATATTTGGAAAAATCTTTTTGAAACTTACAATAAGTCTGATGGATTTGTTGTTTTTAATATACATCAACAAATTAATTCCCTTAAACAAAATGGTACTTCTCTGTCAGATTACTTCAATAAGCTTGATTCTTTATGGAAAGAATTTGATGGTCTTACTAGTTTAACTGAGTATACATGTGATGCTTCTATTAAACTAAAGGATCATTCTAATCTCATGAAGCTTATGCAGTTTTTATCTGGACATGATGATTCATACAGTCAAGTCAAAAGTCACATTTTATTAATGGATCCCTTACCTAATGTGAAAACTGCTTTTTCTATTGTGTCTAGAGAAGAATCACTTCAAAGAAATGGTTCTTTGACTTCTCTTCAGGCTTTTCAGTCTGTAAATAAATCTCAGTCATCTGCTTTTAATAGCAAGTTTAATAACAAGACTAATGTTAATAAGAATAAGGGTCAAATTGTTCAATGTAAGAATTGTGGTATTAAGGTTCATACCATTGAGAAGTGTTAGAAAATAATTGGGTATCCTAAGGATTTTAGGTCAAGAAATGAAACTAATAATCAGAATAACTTTGTTAAGAATTTCTGCTAACTCTACTACCACTTCTTCTGGAAGTGCTAGTACTAATAATTTTTCTGGTTCTATTGGCGATTCTAAGTTTCATCAACTTACTAAGGATCAATATTTCAAACTCTTACAACTTATTGGTGATAAGCAAGTGAATGAAGAAGCTTCTGTTAGTGCTAATATGGCAGGTACCTGTTTGTTTCAAGCTTTTAATTCTTCTGTTGGTAGTCAAAGATGGATAGTTGATTCAGGGGCTAATCAACATATGATTGCCTCTGAGTCACTACTCCATGACACTGTGGATGTGTCAAAATTAGATTTGTTGGTTTGTCATCCCAATGGTACATCAGCTAAGATTGAAAAAATTGGTAACATGAATTTATCTAATTCTTTAACACTGTTTGATGTGTTTGTTGTTCCTGATTTCAATGTTAATTTGCTTTCTGTTCATAAGGTCTGTAAAGATAGTAATTGTGAGGTTGTTTTTAATGAGCATAATTGCAAAATTCAGGATTTACAGTCAAAGGTGATGGTGGGGAATGGTAGAGAGTCTGGAGGTCTCTATTACATTAATAATGCACCTTCAGGTAGTCTGTCTAATTCTTCTATTTCTTCTTCTGTTTGTTGTGTGTCTAAACTAACTTGGCACAATAGACTTGGTCATCCTTCTGATCAAGTTTTGAGTTCTTTGAGACATAGACTTATGATTGGAAGTGAAGTTCTTCCACCTTGTGACATTTGTCATAAGGCTAAACAAACTAGAGAATCTTTTCCTGTTAGTCAACATACTACTTCTAAACTTGGTGAGTTAATTCATTTAAATGTTTGGGGTCCTTATAAAGTGACAACTACAGAAGGATTTAGGTATTTTTTGACTATTGTGGATGTTTTTACTAGGGCAACTTGCGTTTATCTTTTAAAGTCTAAAGATGAATTTTATGATTCTGTTCTTGTTTTCTTTAATATTTTGATTAATCAGTTTAGTGTTAAAATAAAGGCTGTTAGATCTGACAGTGGTACAAAGTTTTTAAATAAAAGAATGAGACAATTAACTGAATCAAAAGGAATTTTGCATCAAACATCTTGTGTTCATACTCTACAACAAAATGGTGTTGTGGAGAGGAAACACAAACACATTTTAAATGTTGCTAGGTCTTTAATTTTTCAGTCTGGTTTGCCAATTAAACACTGGGGAGATGCCATTTTAACTTCAGTTTTTTTGATTAATAGAACACCTACTTCAATCTTAAATGGTTCTTCTCCCTATGAACTTGTTTATAATTGTGCACCTGTTTTTGATAAACTTAGGGTATTTGGATGTTTGTGTTTTGCCTTTAAGTTGAATAATATTGATAAATTTTCTGAAATAGCTGATAAGTGTGTTTTTCTTGGTTATTCTTCTGATAAAAAAGGGTTACAAAGTTCTTAGTCTTGATTCTAATCTTGTTTTTGTTTCCAGGGATGTAAAGTTTTATGAGTCAGTGTTTCCTTTCAAGCTTAAAACTTCATCTTTAACTGATAATTCAGTTGTCGCTGTAAATTCAAATGACCTATTTTCCTAGGATGAGTCTTCAGATTCTAGTTTTATTCTAGATAATACTAGAGCAGATAACCTGAGAAGTAGCCATCAGATGGATGGTGCTAATGCAGACCAGGACCAGGATGAGACTTGTCCCTCTAATGTCAACAACCGGACTGGTGAGGCATATGTGCCTCCCTCTGATGTGTTGTTTCCAAGCTCTTCTGCTTGACTGAGGAAAATGATTCAATTAATTCTAATCCTTCTGAAAATTTGTCAACCAGGATCACTAGATCTGGAAGGAATGTTCACATGCCAGTTAGATTTAGTGATTATGTTGTAGAGGGTAAACGTAAATATGGTATTGATAGAACTGTAAATTATTCAGCTCTTAATACTGAGTCTTTATGTTTTATTTCTAATCTTAATCAAATAGTTGAACCTAAGACTTATAGTGAAGCAGCTTTAGATCCAAATTGGATCAAAGCCATGAATGAGGAAATGGAAGCCCTCTATAGGAACAATACTTAGGAAATTACTAATCTTGATAAAGGAAGAAAAGCAATTGGGTGTCGTTGGATATATAAAATTAAATATAAATCTAATGGTGATATAGAAAGATATAAAGCCAGACTTGTGGCTAAAGGATATAATCAAAGGGAAGGAATAGACTATGAGGAGACTTTTTCTCTTGTGGCCAAAATTGTAACTGTTCGTGTGGTAATAACATTAGTTGTGAATAATTATTGGCCACTTTATCAGTTAGATATTAACAATGCTTTTTTATATGGAAATTTATCTGAAAGTGTATATATGTGTCAACCTGAGGGATATCATTCTAAAGATGATATCAGAGTTTGCAGATTGTTAAAATCTCTTTATAGACTTAAACAAGCCCCAAGGAAGTGGAATGAAAGGTTGTGTTCATCTCTCTTAAGTTTTGGTTTTAAACAAAGTATTAATGATTATTCATTATTTGTTAGACAGTTTCAAAATACTTTTGTAGTCCTACTTGTTTATGTGGATGATATTATTCTAACAGGTAATGATGAGTCTGAGTTGAATAATGTTAAATTTTTTCTTAAATCTCAGTTTTTAATTAAAGATTTAGGCGAGTTGAAATATTTCTTGAGTATTGAAGTATTGAGAACTGAAAAAGGAATATGTTTAAATCAAAGGAAATATTGCATGGAACTACTTCATGAGTTTGGTATGCTAGCATGTAAACCAGTTAAAACTCCACTTGAACCTAATTTGGTTATCAAAAGAGAATATGATTTGGAAAAATCTGATTATCTAGTTAATATTACTGAATATCAAAAACTTATTGGTAAGTTGATTTATTTGACTGTGACTAGACCTAATATATCTTATGTTGTGCAAATATTAAGTCAATATATGCATAAACCTTATGAGTCCCATGTTAATATTGCTTTCAGACTTTTGAGATATTTGAAAAATAGTCCTGGTATGGGAATACATATAACTAATTCTAGTAGTTTAGATTTGATTGGGTTTGTGGATGCAGATTGGGCCAAATGTTTGTTTAGTCGTCGATCTGTAACAGGTTATCTAGTATATCTAGGAGGATCTCTTGTTTCTTGGAAGAGCAAGAAACAGAGTACTGTTTCTCGTTCATCCACATAATCAGAATATAGGGCATTAGGAAGTATAACTTGTGAATTAATATGGATTTTAAAATTACTTCATGATTTAGGTATAAAAACTAATTTACCTGTAGATAGTTTTTGTGAAAATGAATTTGCAATTAAGTTAGCTTTAAATCCTGTATTTCATGAAAAGACAAAACATTTGAAATTGATCTTCATTTTGTCAGGGAAAAAAATTGAGAATGGAATTTTAAAAGTAAATAAAATAGTATCTTCTAATCAAAATGCATATATTTTAACAAAGTCACTTGGTAGCGTTCAACATGAATACATTGTAAATCGACTTAACATGATTGATGTTTTTAAAAGGTAATAAAATATTTTCAAAAATTAATGTTTAGTTTGAGGGGGCATGTTGAATTATATCATAAACAGTAGTATATATATATATATATATATATATATATATATATATATATATATATAACATTTTTATAAATATTTAATTATATCATAAACTGTCAACCAAGTCCAATATGATATTCATTTTGTGATATTATTATATAATATTAGAAACTTACAAATATATATATATATATATATATATATATATATATATATATATATATAATATTTTATAAAAGAAATCCTACTATTTTTAAAAATAGATTGAATATAATAATATTATTTTTTGAAGACGTTCAAATCATTAAGCTAATAATACAAGAAGTCATCAATAAAATAATATTAAATTTTAACATGTGTTTTGAATCCTTATATTTCTCAACAATTCTATCTCCTTCCGTGAATTTTGGATAATTTAAAATTTGAAACCATCAGAAAATACATGTTGATTCAAATATCCCTCCTGCAGACAACTTTTTCTTAACATGTTTTTATTTTAATCCTTAATTGTAATTGATTTCATCATTTTTAATTTTTTTATATTTTTATCTTATAAATATATTGGGTGAAAGCTTTATTATATTTTGACATCTTACTTTTGCAATAAAGAACGGTTAAACACAAGATTTGACATGATTAAGGTAGTTTGTATATTTTTCATCTTGTTTAGTCTAACAATGAAATGTTTTTCATCATTGGTCGTTATAATATCAAGTTTCATCACATGAACTTCTAGATTACGGTGATTATTGTCCTTATTATAAGGTTCTATATAGATTTTGTTCAATATTTTAAGGTTTCGAGAACCTAAATCAATATGAATCATTGAATTACATATCATCGTTGAAAATGTTTTAATTTGTGACCAAACTTGGTTTAAAATCACAATGAACAAGTTGACCCCTGAGTATTTTGGCATTCTCAAAGACCTATTTATCGATTTTTGAATCACAACACCTGATATTCTAAAGGTTTATTTTTATAAACTATTATTTACATATTTTAGCATTTTACTTAGTAGGACATTAAATTAATAAAAAAATTAAGGAAAACGAAAAAAAAGGACGATAAACAGTACAAGTGGTTTGGGTATGTATAATTGGAAGTAATAACCATTTAGGGGGTATTTGGCAAAAAAAACTTATTGCTTATTAGTTTATTAGCTTATAAGTTAATAAGTAAATGTATGGTAACTTATGAAAAAAAATGATATATTAGAGGTTCACCACCGGAATAAGTTATTTTAATCAAAACACTTTTTTAACTTATAGTGATGGAACCTAATAAGTTGTTTTAAAAAAAGCTTAGCCAAACACCCTCTTAATATGGTATGGTAATGCTCTTGAAAAATATATGTTATTTAATATTCATTTCTCGAAGTGAACGCAAAATGGTTTTAACTCTAAAGAGATTAAATTATTCGTCGTCCGCCGCTTTGCGCGGGTAGACGGCTAATATATATATATATATATATATATATATATATATATATATATATATATAAAAGTTAACATAAGAATAAAAAAAATAATAAATAATCAATAATCAATGTATGGATTTACAATAATAATAATAATAATTAATATTGTGTATAGAGAAACTACTTAAGAGCGATAATTTTAAATTGATAGGGTAATATACTTTTTTTAATTTATTGCTCTTCATTCGGTATATGTATTAATTTGGTGTATCATTTGTCAGAATTTACTCTTCATTCGGGATATAGTATAGGGTATAGGCAATTCTACTATCTAATATTTTTGTCAAAATTTATATATAGATTTTACCTTTACATATAGATTTGGTGTATCATTTTTCGTATCATCTTTTTTTTATTTTTTTATTTTGCTTTCAAGTTCAATTGTTCTTATGTTATAATATGTTAATTATATATTTTTTTAAATTAATAAAATCTAATTGATATCTGGACGAAAGTTAATTTCCTTTTGACGGTCATCAATTTTTCCTCTCGATTTGTTTCATTGCGGCGATTAGTTTCCCGTCCATTACTCTTCATTCGGCCAGGGGCGGCTCAACAAGTTTTGGGGCTCTAAGCGAACCTAAATTTTGGGGTCCTTTTTGTTACAATTCACGATTCACAAAGTAATAAAGTATAACTGAAATTATAAAATACCATTGAAGTGTAACAGTGAACTTTAGTTTGAGAAATATCATAAATTTTTGAACAATGGGTTGATGCGGTTTATCTTTAGTGATAGATAATCAGATGAGTAGATGACAAATAATCGATCTTTAAATCTTTCCTTCAAAGTTCAGATGATCAAATTGTGATTGTTTTGATTTTTGAACAATGGAGTTTACCTACAAAAGTACAAATCGTGAGAAGGAGTTATCAGAATATCAGTTATGTTGTTATGGAGAAGCCGACTAGCCGAGAATGGAAAAGGAGCCTAGAATCGTAATCGCTAATCATAGATTCAAAGTCTGAGAATGGAGAAGAAGAAGAATGGTTGCTTGTAAAAGAAAATGAACATAATTTTTGAGGCGTGTGTGAAGGATATCGATCTAGATTCACTAATTTAATATGGACATTAGATGTAATAGGTATTGGGTATTTGATTAAGTGGGGCCCTAAGCCCTATCTTTGTTGAGATACAAATAGAGTCAGCCTTGCATTCGACATATAGTATTATGTCGGTGAATATATATGTTCGATGATTAGCTGTCTCTAGACGAACAGTGGAGCCAAAAAAATTCTTTTTTATAACATTTGATATTCGGCGATTAATTTCTATTTGCTAGTACGAGAAATAGTTGCTTTTCAGCAACTCAATGTGACGCAAATTACTATTATATAGATTTAAGTGGTTATTCCTATTTCCTAATCTACTTTGTGATATTGTGTAAATGTGTTAAAACATATGTTTATATATTATAGTTGTTATAATTATTGTCGAACTCGTTATGTTGTATTTATAAATATTGATTAAGTTAATCGTTTCTTAGGTTCTTTTTAAACATTCATGGTTCGTTTGGCTCTATAGTATTTGTTCGTTTATACATAAGATATTGAATACTATATGTTGAAATATATATATATATATATATATATATATATATATATATATATATATATATATATATATATATATATATATATATATATAAATTGAAAATGATTTAGAAAATCGTTTCTTAGGTTCTTTTTAATTATTAATATAATATAAGGCCTTTGTCAAATCTTAAAATAAATTAAATATAATAAAATTTGTATATAACCTATTAAACACCATAAATCATCTACTTTCTTGTGCACTTAATGACCATCAAACCAATATGCTAGAGACATCTTTTTGATAGTTTTAAAAAATATTACTGCTTCATTATATCTTTTTGCAGTTTGTTTTTGAAAATTGAGAAATGCTTTAAACATATTCATTATGGCTAATTTGAACTATATGAAACTACTTTATCATTTCTTATTAAATTTATTGTACAATGTATAAATTATATTTATATATCAAGTTAATTATACATTGTAATTATTAAGTAACAAATAGACAATTGATATTTAATACAAGAGTGAAAATAAATAATAACATAAAAATTATCGATTATTTTATTATATATATTATATATATATATATATATATATATATATATATATATATATATATATATATATATTATTTTTTGTTATGAAAGTTATATTTCTTATATCTAAATATTATAAATGTAATATATATTATATTATAAAATTAAATAATAATAATAATAATAATAATAATAATAATAATAATAATAATAATAATATTATTATTATTATTATTATTATTATTATTATTATTATTATTATTATGATGTGATTTAACTTGTTTAATGTTTTAAGTATTATATCCTTGTATATACTTTAAATCAATTTTTTTAATATATGTTTTACATGTAAAATTTTGTCAATTAGAGTTGGAGATCTAAAAATTTTGTTGGAGAAAAATGTAGAGATTTTATTGAATAATATTGACAAGTTAAAAAAAATAATAACTTTTTTAAAAAAATTAATTAAAAATATAAGAAAGCAGCTATGATTATTTTGATGGTAGATACATATAATTTTACATGGTTGATTTAATAACAATGCAATATAAAAGAGAATAAATTAAAATATCTAAAAAATAATATTGTTGATGTCTGTTAACAGATCGTAAAGTAAATTTATAAAAACCTATTGTTTCAACCCATAATTGGTGATAAATACATCATAAGAAGGTGATTGATACAAATATCGATTCATTATTCTATCCTATCAGCTAAATAATTTTCCAAACACACTAAACCAAACCATATGCTTTTAATTTTTTGGTAATACAAAGTTCACACCATCAAATATTATAAATGTTTGAATTTGCCATTTTATTTGTTTTCTATTCAAAGTACACTGTAATATCCAAATAAATTGAACAACATAATTACTTTGATTTGTCCAGATAACAAAGATTAGGTATAGATTAAAATAATCTGCATTCTGGAGCACAACATACACTGTCAAATAAAAAAATACATTTAATAAATTCAAGATTTCTTATTTACAATATCAATATATCATTTTACATTATTTAAATAAAATATAATTTAAACCTCAAAGCATTATTCCATTCTAAAGTTTATAAAGCAGACAATGAAAAAAATGAACATATGTATACAACTCAAATTGCAAAAATATGATCAAAAATCTTATTTGTTCTAGATTTTGTGTATCTTATAAAAGCTTCAACAAAACATTTCAAAGAGATGAACATTAATCATAGAAGTTTATAAAGATTAAGAATCCATTAATAAAAATAAAGATAGATATGAAAATAATGAACTGTATACATAACTTTCTTCCGTAACACCACTTTTCCACTATAAAGGGTAAAAACGTCAATCTATAGACATTTCACAAAATTAGATATCCAAGAACCATCGATCTACATGTAGATGCAAAACTAATAAGCCATTAACAAAAACAAAGATAAAAAATATCATTCTACAAACAGAAACAAAATCATGGTCGTAAGAGCCCTAGATCTGACACTATTTAAGGTCTTTCTAGAGTGACCATGTTGAAGATAAAAGGTTGTGTTGATGATCGATTTATAACTTTGGATCAGTGGTGAATACTGTTATCAGTGGTGGTAAGGATAATGCGGTAAGTGCGTTTTTAGATGTAGGACTAGCATAGAGAGAAAGTGACACGATGGGAGAATAAGAGAGGTGGACTGCTAATGTGGAGGTGGTGCAACAACGGTGAGTGGTTGTTGTACGAAGTTTGGTGTTTTAGATTAAGGTTGTTGAATGTTGAATCCGTTTTTAGCAGTAGGTAGACGTAAAAGGTATTGTTAAAGACAGTATCAGTGGAGTATAGAGTTTTTATGGAATTTATTGATGAAGATTGGGTCATCAGAGGAAGACAGTATCAGTGGAGTATAGAGTTTTTATGAATTTTATTCATGAAGGTTGGGTCATCAGAGGGGGCGTCAAAGGGTCAGTGTATTAGCTTCGGCGGAAACTGATTTTTAGAGAAAAAAAGAGGTTTAAAATAACATAGTGAGTATGAGATCAATTTATAGACAATGTGTGATGGGTTAAATGAAAGTATTTGTTTCTTATTGGTCAATTTTTATTCATATGGATCAACTTCCATCTTTTAATTTATACCATCTAAATTAAATTTAATTAAATCCAGTGGTTAAATATTGTTCTCCTTGTTTTAAGACTTTGTTTTAAAATCTTATGGATCCAATTTATCTACGCATTATAAAATAGTTTTGATATATACATACAGAATACAAATAAATATATTTTTAATATATAAGTACGTTTTTAGTGGAATACACAGGCTTTGAAATATATATATATATATATATATATATATATATATATATATATATATATATATATTAATAAAAATATTTTTATACATTTAAAAATGTATTAAAAATATATAATAATAATAATAATATTAATAATAACAATCAAAGTAAGAGTAAATTTGAATATTTTTGAAAACTTAAGAGTAAATCCGAATAATTTTGAAAACTCAAGGGTTTTATTGATATCATATAAGCGGTAGGATATCTAAAAATCGACTAAAATTATAGAAATAAATAAATTAAACAAAACATCCGATTTCATTGGATGTAAAACACGTTCAATGATAAAACTAATATTTTATGTCAGTTACCCAAATAATTCAAATCAAACTTTTATTTAGTGAAACTATTTAGGTTATTATTTAAAAAACAAAATTATTTTGGGTTTTTTCCCATCGTATGGATCGAACCCGACCCGTCCAAAAGAACATCCCACGAAGGCACGAACGCGAGAGCTCAATCTTACCCGTTTTCCAGGAAAGGACTAGTTGTATTTGAAACGGCTTACAATTTTCAGAATTGGGACAAGTTGTAATTGAAAACAAGGATTACAACAGTGAGATTCGATTAATCGAATCGGAAGTTTCAGTTTTCTCTCGAAATTGTAGAACCAGATCTCCGATTTTGACCTTGTTCGTCTCCGATCTTTGCGGCTGATACGGATCACGATTTCAATCTGTAAGAGTTTAAAGTTTAATTTCCCGTTCAATTTTATGGATCTGAATGTCTCTTTGGATAAATTTTTTGAAAAAGTCGTTTACTTATGCATGAAATTTCTACATAACTTGAACCCTAGGAAAATGGGCTTATGAAAATTTTATTTTACAAGTTGATCCTCATATTCCAGATCATGAATACATGGTATTCGTGTTGATTTGCGATCAGTGATTACAACGTTGCTCCTGACATAACCTACTTGCTTTTACAATTACTTTTACGCCCTTTTCATCTTATATCGTATGGTGTTCGTGCGTATCTGTATGTCCGATTGCGTAAATTAGGCTGTATGTGCTCTGTGCTATGATTTCGGAACTTACTGTTTGAGATTGAAAACGGCTAAAAGTTGTTGAAATATCATTAGTCAATATAAATCAGTGGGAAACAATGGTGGATTATGGCAAACAACCTCACCAAATCAACAACCAAATGGTAAAAAGCATCAGTACATGAAGTGCAAGGGTTCTGTACATGAAAAGTTATATTTTAGAATCTTAATGTCTCACTTTGGAAAAAGAATCGGGTTTATGATTCTCCCTGATTTTCCATATTATACATAATATGCTTTCAGCAACGTGATCTTATTCACTTCTTTGTTCAGGATTCCTTTGTTTTTCTTCTTGTTGAATGGCGTCCAGTTCTAACAGAGGTGGTGGCTACTATGGTGCTGCTCCATATAGATCCAGGTGCTTATCTTCTTGAATTTATTTTTTCTCAGTGATATAATAGGCCTAATAACCATAAAAAGCTTAATTGCCTATAAGAAGAAAACAAGTAAACATTTAAGCCCTAACTTGATCTTATTAGTACTCATATAAACATGTTGACAAATTCAAACTTGTTCACAGAGAAGGACTTAGCACCAGACAAGCGACTGGTTCTGATGAAATTCAGCTGCGTATTGATCCAATGCATGCTGATCTGGATGATGAGATCAGTGGCCTCCGAAAGCAAGTTAGACAGTTAAAAAATGTAAGCAACTTTTATATCAGTTTCTTATGTTACATGACCTCACATTATATTTTTCTGATATATTGATATACTGTATTTGGTGGATGTTTGTTTACCAAAGTATACCATATCATTGTTTATGTGTATAACAAAATAAATGCTAAACAAATCGCAAATTCTAAAATCAAATATTATTGTTGCATTACAGGTGGCATCAGAGATTGAGTCAGAGGCCAAATTCCAGAATGACTTTATCAATCAGCTGGTATGTTTCTTGATGTGGTATATATATATATTTTAAGTTGCTGTGTGATTTTCTTAATTATTTATCTATGAATAAATGGAAGTAGATTGTTATTTGATGCTAAAATTGGAAGGTTATCTGAGTTGATGATGTTGTGAATTTAATTAGAATTTGAATGTTGTTGCAGCAAATGACACTTATAAAAGCACAAGCAGGAGTGAAGAACAACATGAGGAAATTAAACAAAAGCATTGTTCAGTCTGGTTCAACCCATGTTTTGCATGTTGTTCTTTTTGCTCTTTTTTGTCTAATGCTCGTTTATTTCTGGTCTAAGTTTTCAAGAAGATGAGCTCACCTATCAACAACAGACCTCCTTTTTATTATTCCTTTCATGAAAAAAGACAGAATTGCAAATACTACCTAAAAAGAAAACGTGTTTTGTTTCATATGTAAAGATTATAACTTACTTCTGCATAACTCTATAAAACCATAAAGTCAGTAAAGTTCTCTCCCCTTCTTTATATTATATTTATGCTTCCTCTTCTTTATTGTGATGTGGTTGATATGATTGTTAAAAATATGTCTATAAATATCCAAAATTAGATGTCTAATACCCCATAGATCGTTCAAATTGTATAGGAACAATAATCAGTTTTAGCTCGAATGGTTTGTAGTGGAACTCTCCCCTCTCTCATCCACTCAACATTGCAATTTCTTTTCCATCGATATGTCTTGCAATTTGCACTTGAATTCCTTTTGTATCTGCTTGTTCAGTTAGTTCTATAGTCTTTTTCATTGCTTTGCGCGAAAAGAAACTATTTTTTAATTTGCATGTTATAAATACTGCAAGAATATTAGGGTTTTCATAAGGCTTTTCAATTCGTGTGATAGCAATGTTAAGTTTTCTATTTACAGAATGAAATTCTTTTTTCGATTCCTTGGGGTCGATTTTTAATTAAGATTTTTGGAAATTCCATATAGATTATGATTTGGATCATGTCGATTCTTTTTTGAATCTCTATACGTGCAATTCCCTCGACGTAAGAAGATGTTTTCATATTTTTTTGTATATAATTATAGATATAAATTCTTATTATTATTATTTTTTTTTATCAAATGCATCTCATAAGACCAACTCCAACCAACCACTAAAACACAATTATAGAGGTCAATAAAATGATGTTCTCATTCCAATCAACTTTTAAAAAACATCATTTTAGTGTTTGGGATAGATTCACATACCAAATATGAAGGTCAAGCTACATGGCCTCTAAAAACCACAATTTTAGTGTTTGGTTGGAATGCAAACACCATTTTAGTGTTAAACAATCATCAATTTCGTGTTTTATGGTTGAAGTTGCTCTAAGAATGTATCTGTTGGCAAACAAAAAATATGTTGATCAAATGATGATGTGCTCTTGGCATGAATTCGTTTTGTTTGATAAAAATTATCATTTGTCACATCAATACAATCTACTCTAAAAAATGAGGGTTTTGTTTTGCCATATTATATTCTTATTTAATTTGTCAAATATCATTTTGTGTTTTTTTGAATTTTTTTTTTTTTTCACATTTCATTTTATGGGTTTTTCTACTTATCAGATTCCACCTAATATTTTAACCTAATAATTACATTAAATGTAGCAATAAATGTATATCAATTTCATTAATGAATTTACTTTTTAATTTTAAAATTCCTAAATTAAATCTAATTAGTTTTTTATTTAAACTTAAAAGATAAAAAATATTTCGATTTTAATAATTTATTATTTTTTTTCTTATAAAATCAAAGTTCACAAATATTTAAACTTTCATATTTAACTTTTTTTTTTTTAATTAACACATATAATACATGAGTCTCACAATTAGTCTACTCTAATAAATGAATGTTTTTTTTTGCTACATGTTATATTTTCATTCAATTTGCCAAATGTCATGGTTATTTTGAATTAATTTCTTTTCTACATGTGAGTTTTTCTATTTTAATAAATTTCACATTAAATTAATATAATAATTACAATAAATATAATAATAAATGAATATCAATTTCATTAATGAATTACATTCTTATTTTAAAATTGTCAAATTAAAGCTAATTAGTTTATTTTGTTTATTTAATTAAATTTCAAAGAAAAATCAATTTTAATAATTTTTTTTTATTTTCTTATAAATCCAAAGTTATTAAATATTTAGACCTTTATATTTAATTTTTTAAATAATTCATATAATACATGAGTGTTACACCTAATATTGAAATAAAAAATACTTACTTATGTGGTTTATTTGCTTACATTAATAGGTAGAATTCCTTATTTATCTAGATACACAAAGACAATGTCGATTTAAAAAGATAGGGTTAAACGAGCAAAAGGTCGTCCAAAGTGTATTTAACTTTTTCAAGTCCCAAATCACTTTATTAAAAAGAATAAACCATCATTTCGAAGGATAATAAAAAGAAAAATGCCAAAATGAGGAAAGTGTCGATTGTCCACCTTCTAGAATGTATTACAAAGTAACCCCTCATTACTTTAAAATAAACTTTTGCTTTTTCTAAAAGCTTAATGTTACTTAAACCTATGCATTTTTCACATTTGATTCGAAAGGTCTTTTATTTGTTTTTTTGCACCCTAAAGTCTATGTTGACTTGCTCAAAAAAAACTTTTTTCAGCCAGGTAAAAATTGATGTGGCTATGTATCTGATAACCCTGTGCTTAGGGGTTGTACATCTCAACTGTGATGTGTTTGAGTTAGTTGTTTTTATCATAAAATTGATTTTAAGAAAAATGCTTATTATCTTATGGTTTTTTTGGAAAACTGTTTTTAAAAAATGTTTAGGTTAGAAAATCAATTTTGAAAGGTAAAATGAAGAAAAACCTAAGATTTTCTAGCTTTTAGACACCCAACCACATTTTTAGCTTATTAGTTTTTTAAAAAGCTATTTTGAGAAGCTAACCCAAACACCCGCTCAACATCCTAGATGTGTGCGTTTTGTATGTTTGCTTTTGGTGTTCATGTTTATGATGGAACATAACATCATCATGAACGTTATTATTTGGTTTCTTTTCTTCCATATGTTGGATACGGGGTTGTTGGGAAGCTGTTGACCAATCATCTGTTGGAGAATCCAATGGTTTAGGATCGGATTAGGCTTCTTGTACAATATCAGGTCCTTTTGATGTATCTTGTTCGGGTATTGAAATACCAATAACTTGTATTACTTCAGTTTGAGATTCTAATTCTCCATTGCTGACCAGATTAGTTGAGTGCTTTCACTTCATGATCTATTCCAGGATTGCCAAACAAGCATTGTTTGCTGGATATATGAGATTCAATTCATAACACAAACCTTCATTCGTGGAGGTATATAGACAAAAAAACGAATCAAATTGCAAAATTTTCATCAAAAGTATAAGTATTCTTCATCTTTGGCACTCTCTCCCTTCATTATAACATTAGAATTTGGATAAATTGATCTTGCAACATCATCATAAATTTAATGACGAAAAAAAAACAGATATTGCATTTATCATCTCTTAAATAAGACTTCAAGTAATAGCTCACACCAACTTTTACGCTTAAAGATAAAGAAAATCGATATTGATCAAACCCATTTGAACAATTTATTACTAGTATTCATATTCATTCAGAGTCTGTGCTTGCTTGCTAAAGTTTCCAGATTTAGAAAGACAAGAGAATATAAGAAAAAGAGCAAGCAAACATATCACAATAATAGCAGGCCCTCCAAACCAATCTACATAAATCATCATCATCATTACTAGCTTATATTTACATTCACTATATATACCAACTTCTTCATTCTTCATTAAGCTTTCAGTAGTAAGTCAAAGTTAGAGAGAGAGAGAGAGAGAGTCAAGTAAAGTCAACATGCTTTGCAGAGGTGGTTATTAGTTGTAGAGGAGCACTGTTCTCTAATGGGACTTGTGGGCACACACAATCGGCTCCTCTTGGGTTCTGATATTCTGACATGAGAGATTGCAACTGTAAGTGCATCAACCAAACCACTATCATCATCCTCATCCTCAACCTGTTCTTCTGAAACTGATGTTGTTAACAATATTAATGGAGATGATGACTTCTTCATTCCATCATCCATCATCACCATCTTCTTCTTTCTACTTGATTCCAACTCCACTACAGTTGATGCAGATGCAGTGGCTGTTATCACATGCTGCTGCTTTGACTTTGACTTGAATGATAGAGACCTTAAATTGCGCTCCGTGTAGAATATAATCCATGGATGACCTGAAAAAACAACCACCATGTGTATTAAAGAAAAGGAAATGGAATTCTGTTGAAGTACAAGTGTTGTATTATATTGCACTTTGGCTTTTTTTTTTTTTTTTTTTTTTATTTAGTAAAAAAAAATTAAGAAACTTACTTAGTACTTCCTCGGCTGATATTCTGGAATCAGCATTCCGGGTGAGAATGCGTTCGAGCAAATCACGGGCGGGTTTGGAAACGGAATCCCAGATTCCGGTGTGGAAATTGAGTTCCCGAGTTTTGATTGCCTCAAAAACATCTTCCAAAGAGTCTCCTTGAAATGGCAAAACACCAACTAAAAGTGCATGCAAAAGAATTCCAGCACTCCATACATCTACTTTCTCTGAATAATTCCCTATTATCACTTCTGGTGCAACATACGCTGGACTTCCAGCCAATCCAGCTAAGCTCTGACCTGTTATTATTATTACAAAAAAAATATATAAATTTTAGAACCAAAAAGATAACAACAAGAAATGAAAGTAGTATATATATACTATAATAAACATATGAATCAAAGTATGTTTGCTAAGTTTTTCCTAAAATGCTTCTTTACATGACCTTTTACAACCTAACTCCAAAAATCCACTGTATCAGATTTTCACCAGCCTGTGGACACTGAAGTTGAGAGATTGAGTTAGCATATGTTAGTGATACTTCATGAAGACATCAAACAATTAGCTTTACCAAAAATACAATTTCACAGTTTTGTATCAAACAATCAACTTTATTTATTACCAATGAAATCCCAATTCCTAAATAACGTAATTCAAAATTTTGATGGGTAAGTATTGACGCATGAATGATATAAAAAAGGTGACCACAATGCATGAAAGCTCCATAAATTTGAAAGGGTTGGGAAGTCTTTGTGTTAAGAGACAGTAAGTACTATTAACGTTTCTTTTGGTTTCTCAAAAGGCAAATGAAAATTCATTGTGACTTTAAGCAAGATAAAAAAAGAAAACCACATAAATTTAGACTAGCGTACCATTTGTGATCCTCATTGCCAAGCCAAAATCTGCAAGCTTAATTTTCCCTGAAGCTGTTAAAAGAATATTCTCTGGCTTCACATCCCGATGGACCACACCCATATCATGACAGTATTTAATCACCATCATCAACTCCTTGAATATATTAGCAGCTCTTTGCTCAGAATACCGACCTTCCTTTGTCATCTGATCAATCAATCTACCTCCTGAACATAACTCCATAACTAGATGAAATGATTCTGAATCCTCATACACTGCTTTCAATGTCACAACTCCTGGATGCCCTGACAAATGCTGCATTATCTCAACCTCCCTATGAACTGTCTCCTCACCTTTCACCAATGTTTTGCATGCAAACTCCACACCACTAACCCTGCACCTACATAACCAAACAGACCCAAATTTACCTTTCCCAATCGTCGCACCCTTAATATAATCCTCTGCGATCTTGTTCTTCCTACCCATTTGAGTAGCTACATCGATACACCCAATTTTCCGCTTAATC
This sequence comes from Lactuca saligna, assembly GCF_052625555.1. NCBI lineage: Eukaryota > Viridiplantae > Streptophyta > Magnoliopsida > Asterales > Asteraceae > Lactuca > Lactuca saligna. The sequence continues at coordinate 2,475,028 of NC_136417.1, forward strand.
CCTCTACCTGATAAAACCAGAGACGAGGTTGCACAGGGAGGAGCAGTGGCAGCAATACCAGCAAGCCTATTCTTGCATGATCCATTAGAATCACCGCCACCACAGATCACGTCTTCCTTACAACACCTTTTTTTCAATCTAACATAATCTTCTAAAGAGTAATGACACTTGAGATTTGATATCAAAGACTCTGAATCACCGGTTGATTCCACGATTTCCTTTCTATTATCACTCCATAATAGGTCACTACCTTTTCTCTTCTTCCTCATCAAAACCCTTAAACTAAATATCTATATAAACCTAACCTAATTTCACTTGCGATGCCAAGAACACCCTGATTCGCTCCTACACGCCATAAAAAACACAAAGATTAATAGCAGATAACCCAAAAAAATAAGTAAATTGCATGCGGATCGATTTGGGTGTATGATGGAATGGTATTAAATAATATTATATCAAAGTAAAATTAAAACGAAAATTAGGGCAAGGAGATGAACCTCGAAGAAGCGGCTGTGTCGGGGAATGCAGATTCAATGAGTTAGGCAGAGATGTAGGGGAAAATAAACAAGTGTTTGATGGAATTGAAGGTAGAAAGAAGCCCTAAAACACTCGGGTGCCATTGATGGATGGATCGGTTGTTTGATGAAGATCTGGGTATGCGTAGATTTGGAGGGGGTTTAGCGAAATGCCTTTTTATAGATGGAATCGACGTGTCTCAAATGCCAACGACCCGGATGCGTTTTCTATTCTTTTCTTTTCTACCCCGTATTTCTTTATTAAATTAAATATTAATAAATTAATGTATATAATAATAATAATAATAATAATAATAATAATAATAATAATAATAATAGTGCATATTACGTTTTTGGAAAATGTGTTTATGCATAAAAAAGTAATATACTCTCATCTATTTTTTCTAAGCTACATAAAATAATTTTTGGTAAGGGAAATTTATAATATGCTGCTATGTGACATTGAGATAATAAAAGTACACATGAATGCAACATATTTTTTGTTATTACGGGTCTTTAATTATTTTACCACATTTATGTTCATTTACCATCGCGTATTCGAAATAATGAATAGTATAATTAGCGTATCCAAATTAGGATGCGTTCAGAATTTAGTAATCGAAAATAGAATTGAATGTTATGAAAAAAAAATATGTTTAATAATCTTCTTAAAAATTTCAAAACTTCAATTAATATATTTTTATATTTTCCAAATAAATATATTTTATATTATAAATATACTCTAAATTTTATTAGATATAACTTTATATTTTATAATTTTTTAAATAGATAACTTTTTTAATTATTGTAAAGCATATAAGATATACTTTAAACCAAATAAATTATGTTTATATGCACTTTATTGAACGATATTTATTTCTTTAATTAACATTTATTATTATAAAAACAAATTTTTTTATTTATCAATTTTACAAAAAATGGGTTTATATGTATTTATAAAAAACATGTTTGAATGACTCATTTGTTCTTTCGATCCATACATCATAATAGAATATAATGCCCTATTTTATTGATTTGCTTATTTTATTACAATTTTTTTGTTCTATTCTTTGGCCATTTCATTCCATCTTGATAAACATATGCTTAAGCTTTAGAGGTGCACAAAAATCGGAGTAAGGGGCTGTTTGTTTACCTCTTAATTGAGAAATTAAGAGGCTGTCTCTTAAAAATTCAGATATAGGGTGTTTGGTAGCATCTTATTTTTTACCTCTTAAACTCAAAAAAACCTCTTAATTTTTCAGACTTGGCGTTGTATCTGAAAAATAAAAAAGGCACGCTCTTTCCCGTTTTGCCCAAAAGCGTATTCCCTCTCCTCTGTTCTATTTCACGAGACAACATCTTCTTCCCTCCTAACCATCTCCGACGACCTGCAACCCTCCGCCTCTACTCTTGCCACCGGCCGGTCACCGCCTCCACTAGAGCCGTTTCCTGCGCCGCCGCTGCTCCGCCCTCCATCCCCGTTAATCTCGTCGATAACAACATCAGGTACGGCTGTACGCTACAACCTGCTCCGCCCTCTATCCCCGTTAATCTCGTCGACAACAGCATCAGGTAATGGTTCTCTAAAATCGACTTTCTTCTAGGGTTAATTTAAGAACCCATTTCTGGAATCGGTATTGGATTGAAGTCTACACTTGAAATCGTGATGCTCTTTTTGGTCTTTGTGGGTTTTTTTACTGTGATGCTGTTTTTAGTATTTATCTTTTCAGTGTGATGGATTGAAGTCTACACATGAAATCGTATCCCCTAATTTGTTGTTAACTTTGACACATGATTTTGAAGACTGGTTCCTTTCCATCGGTTGTTAGGATTGTTATTTTTATGAAACTTGCTATGGTTTTTTCTAGAATCAGCAAGTGTATTTTTGGAATCAATGGTTTTGATTTTTGCTAATGGAAAGTTGTTCTGATTCTGAATCATTATAATCAAATCATAGGTTTTAAATCTTTATTGACTTGTTTTTGATAATGGGTATAACAGGTTGATGATTTATCAGCATTAGGTTTGCTTAACAGGTTGATGTGTTGTAATGAATGCATAATAGGTCGATTTGAAGATACTTCATGAAGTTGAAGATCTTGCTGGCAATTAATTATTTTTTATACGTTACAAAATGGTTGGTTTTCACATGGTGATATTAAACGGGAATGAAATTTGGTTGATCGGACTATTGTAACAAGAAGTAGCATTATATTTCTAGTTATTAGATTATTATTGCATTGTATTTTTCTATTAAAAGATTGAAAATAGAATGATAGAACTTCTTATAGCTTTCAAAGTATGATTCCTTAATAAGAAAAAGGTTGAAATTATGTTGTAATTGAAAGAAATCATAAAGAAGGGTAAAATTGTCATTTTTATTATTCAGCACAACAAATTCAGAGGTTCCAACCAAACAGCATTTGAAAATTCAGATCTTAAAAATTCAGACCCTCTTAGAAATTCAGACCTCTTAAAAATTCAGCTATTAAAAATTCAGATCCTACCAAACAGCCTCTAAGTTCATTTTGGACTTATTTTATGTCGGATTTTTTCATATTTCGAGTTGATAATTATAGGAATTTATTGAATATATCTAATTTTATAATATTTATTTTCAAGAATTTTATAGTGAAATGATACAATTTTTTCGAATAAAAATATGGTTTCAAAATTTCAAGGTATCTAAACTCAAATCTAAAAAATCGGATTATATAAAGCTGATATTTTAGAGTTTGATATAAAAATAATATTTTTTGCATGTCATTTGCAAAAAGGTAAGAAACGTGTAAGAAAATGTTGTTTTGTGAGATAGTTCTGACATTTTCGTAAATGACATATGGAAAAAATATTATAGATATGTGAGAAAACGACATTTGCATATATAAAGAAACGTAACACAACATTAAAACAACGATAAAACTTATTGTAATATGTAGATTGTATCGTCTTTTAGAGAATTTGTCACAATATGCAACATTAATGTGTAAAAAACTCAGAAAGGATAGATAGGGTAGCTATCGATGCCCTATTTATCGTAGATAGTTGAGATTTTTTTAGATATTATTTGCGAAAATCCTTAAAACAATGTTGATATAAAAATTTCCGTAAATAATTTCTGCTATGTCATATGCCAAATAGTGATTAATTTGGTCCAAATTTTTACTTAAAACTTGGAAAGATAAATAGGGTTAAGATTATTTTTTTCTTATCTTAATTTACCTTAATTTTAATTGAATTCAAATACATGTTTTTTTTTTTTTCAAAGTGCAACACTTTATATCTAAAATTTGGTTATAAACTTATAAATTATAATTAACAATCTCCAAACCCTAGCTCTCCGTTTTTAATCGAATTTGAGCATTGATTCTCGGTTAAGATTCATACCCGTCACCATCTTTCTCGGTCTCTCCTACAAAAGTGTGGTGTGAAGCCACAAATTCGAGAAGGCAGGAGAATAACCGTGTCGTCAATTTGAAAAAGGATGGCGTGTATCCCAGGCTTAAACCCTTCCAAAACCCTAGCCATCATCTCCTCATCGTCATCGTATTCAATCAATAACAATTTGCCTTTATCATCATCATCGAAATCTCATTTAAAGATCACTCAACTTTCGAAGAGATTGCCGAAGATTTCCATTGTAATGGCAACCAAGCAGCAAGAAGATGGGCTGAGTTTAAATGCATTAACAAGCAGTGACCGTAGAGATGAAGTTATGATTGCTGCAACAAGTTCGCTTTCGAATTGCCTTTCTGAGACGAATCTTCATCTTACCATCCCTTCTCTCAAATCTAAAACAAGAGGCAAGGTAAAAAGCTGTGTATTCCTTTGTTCCCCGTCTTTATTTCTCCAAAAGAATCGATCCCGGTAACAATAGCAACCATCTGATCAAATTGTTCGGCTATTTTGGAAGTAAAATCAAAAGAAATCATGAAGTGGCGTGAAGTTTTAAGCAAGATGCGAACTTTAATTATGTTTTGGGACATGCATGGCTCATCGATATTCTGCAATACTTTCCCCTAATTTCTGTAACCATGGTAGCGTTTATAAATTGCATTCATGGATCTGAAATTGGTTAACTTTTTGACATTTTATAGGTTAGAGATATTTATGACGGGGGAGATTATCTTGTTCTAGTCACAACTGATCGACAAAGCGCATTTGATAGGGTTCTTGCTTCGATTCCATTCAAAGGCCAGGTAATTCTTCTCCCTCTTATCTTCGTTCATTTCATTTAGTTTAAAATTTTACAAGGTTGGTTGAAAATTTTAATATTTTGCAGGTTCTTAATGACACAAGTTTATGGTGGTTCAACCAAACTCAGCACATTGCCCCAAATGCAATAATAGCAGTTCCTGATAAAAACGTTACTATTGCAAAGAAATGCTCTGTTTTCCCTGTAGAATTTGTTGGTATGTGCGCCCACATTAACATTAAGGATTTTTTCCCCCTAATGGTTTATCATTCTATTCCTTTTGTAAATTGAAATGTCCCAACTTTTTAGTAAGAGGCTATGTGACTGGAAGCACGGATACATCATTATGGACTGTATACAAGAATGGGGTGCGAAATTACTGTGGCAATGCTCTTCCTGAAGGTTTGTAGTAAAAAAAATCTGAATTTTTTTCTTTTTTTATTTATTTTGGGATTTAACATACCAACATATGTGACATCAGGAATGGTGAAAAACGAGAGGCTACCTGCAAATATAATCACACCAACTACTAAAGCAGCAGATCATGACCTTCCTATTACTCCAGATGAGGTTTGTGTATTGTCCTCTTTTCTTCTCTATTTTGTATAATGAAGTTGTTTAACCAAATGTCAAAAATGCCCTTGGGTAAAATATCTATCTTGCAGATTGTCCAGCAAGGGCTGATGAGTCAAGCTGATTATGATGAAGCAAGTAGGAAAGCATTGAGTTTGTTCGAGTATGGCCAGGTGATTTTGTCTTATTTCTTTATTGGCACAAATATTTTTCAAATAACAAAAAGATTTAAAATAAACAAAAAAAATGAAAGTACATTGCTATTTCTTGCATTTAGCCTTTGTTTTTGATTTGCAGCGTGTGGCGTTAGAACATGGTGTGATATTAGTGGATACAAAATATGAATTTGGAAAGGGTCCTGATGGTTCAGTGCTATTGATTGATGAGGTCCATACACCTGACTCAAGCAGATACTGGTTAGCCCATTCTTATGAGGCCCGCTTTAACAATGGGCTTGAGCCCGAAAATGTCGATAAGGTCCAAGTCCAACCCTTCTCTTTCATTACTCACCAAATTTGTTTATGGGAGCCTTACAATTTGCTTGATATATGAAATGTTTTTAGGAGTTTTTGAGGTTGTGGTTCAAAGATCACTGCAATCCCTATGAGGACAAGGTGAATATTAACATTTATCTGTTTGAATGTTGATTGGGTAAATGTGATTCATATCAATTTCTTTTTTTTATCATTTAGGTTCTTCCCAATGCTCCTGAAGAGCTTGTTACTGAACTAGCCTGGAGGTATGCCTTGATTACACTTACCATTGTAATTCTTATTGATTGATTGATTTGAACCATTGTACTTTTAGTTGCAATTTTAAGCACTGTTGTTGTAAAAATGCATAAAGAATAATGTTTTTGAATGGCAGATACATTTTCTTGTATGAGACGATAACAAAATCAAGATTTCAGATACCCGAGACAGCGGTAAAAAGAAACTCTCCTGTAATGTAGCTAAATAATGAGTGAAGTGAAGAGGCTAAGTTGTGTTGTTTTTTTGTTGTGTGTGCAGGAGCCTATACATGATAGGATAACTCGCAATGTTTCACATGCATTGTCATCGCTTACTTTTTAACCATGTGATGTTTTTTAGTGTCCTCTGTTTTCGTGTTACGGAAGGCTGAGCTCTTGAAGCTTAGGTTCCCAAAATGTTTTAACTCAAAATCAGGTTGTCTGAATGTAGATCTTGTTTTTGTAACCGATTTATATCGGTAAAATTTAAGTTATATTTTGTTGGCATTCTCAAATGTATTTTGTGATCAGGTTATAATCCTCAAGTTTGTGTTTGGCACAAGTTAGCTGAAAAAGTACTAGTGTTTGGTAAAAAAAAAGTAGCTGCCATTCTCTACTTATTTGTTTCTCCATCGTATTTTGTGATTGGTTACAATCTTTAGGTTGTGTTTGGGCATTTGGCAAACTCAGCTAGTTTGTAGTATATATAAGGGTATATTTGAAGAACTTGTGAAGAAGTCCCATGAGATCAGTTTTATAGTATTTTAGTTATATAACAAGTGAATAAACTTCAAAAATAAAAATAAACTAGTTATCGATGAGTTGATTTAAGTTCTATATTTAATTATTAGCCTTATTTCAATGAGTCGATTTAAGTTCTATTTTATTTGTTTAATAGACAAATTTGAAAAATTAAGTTACTAAGGACATTAGTTAATGGACTGAAAGTCGTACAGAGTGTCTTCTAGTAAAAACCATTTTACTTCAAAAAGTAGATTATTCAATAGTCATTATAGTTATAATCATACTTAAATTGAAAAAATAGAAAATATTTTCATGTCTAGAAATAAAAACCTTGAGCAACTATGCTCGAGCCTCAACTTAACTCATACAGGCTAGGTTAGGATCGAGGTGGAAGCATTAGATGCCTTTTATATTAATTATAAATTACTAATTTTGTTTTTTTGTGTTGAATTTTGTACAAGTGTTGGCTGGAATTGGAGACATGGAGTAACATTGTTGGCTCAAGTCATGTGGTACTGTGAAAACTGTCGGGTCTTAATTAACTTCTTATTGTTACTGTACACTACACTGTTTTCTGCTAACAGTGTCGTACACATGTAGTAAAATTAATGGAGGCATAATAATTATTTTATCCTTGTGTAATGGTTTCCGGTCATTTTGATGTTTATTATAATTGGAAATAAAAATCAAGAACTAAAGTGAATGACTTGCTTTTTTACATGTAGATTAGAATTTAGATACAGTCAAAGTAGGATTTAAGAATTAATCATTGAAGTGAATGTTTCCATGAGTATATATAACTATATAAGCACGTGTTTGCTGTATACCTTGTACAAAGTATTCCGCTTTTTTTTTTTTAAAAAAAAAAACATTGGAAATTAAAATAAATAAATTACAGCATCTATGACAACGCACCAATTTGTGAAGCTAGAGCAATGGTCCTAGTTTCAGCATCCATATCTATCTTATCATCCTCCATCATTTCAAGAATGTCACTACACGCTTTCTTTTTTGCTACATGCATCCTAATCAAACATCGATATACACACAAACTAGCAAGATTGAAACCCCTAATAACATTTAAAAACTCCTTAGCATCTTCCAACTTTCCACTCTTTTCAAAATACTCAAAAATAGACTCAACAATCATTCCCGAAGGCCTCCAATTACAATCCTTCAACATCTTCAACCCATTCTTCATTGCATCCACAACTTTCTCCATGTTTCCATTTTTAAGATATCCCTCCATAAGTATCTCCCATGTCTTATAATTTGGACACCCACCTCTCTCCAATGTTCTTATATGTAACCCCTCGGTTTTTTCCATTAATCCACCCCTAACATAAGCACCAAGAAGAATATTAGACACCCTAATGTCATACTTCCAACACTGTGACTCCCATTCCATAAAAATCTTTTCTGCTTCTTCAACATCATCAAGCTTCACTAAACTTAGCAACATACACATGTAGTTTGCACATGTGAGTTTTGCATCTACCCTTTTGCAAGCTTTCCAAACGCGAATAACCCCCTCTTTGTTCTTCAAAGAAACATAGTTTGTAATGAGGAAAAAGTAACCAAAATGGTTTTTGAAAGATAGCTTCTTTTCTGCGTTTTCAAGTGTCAAAGTTGCTTTCTCAAAAAGTCCTGATTTCATGTAGATATTAGCCAAAGTACAAAGTGTGCTCCATCCGATTATAACATCTTTGTCGTTTAACATTTCTTTGTAAACAATATCGACATTTTGGACCCCATAAACCTCATGAGTTGCACTAATCCAAAGATTATAAGAAAGCACGTTTCTTGGGATTTTGTTTTGCTTCATCTGGGATATGACAGATAATACTAGGTCAAACTGAGATGTGGCTATGTAAAGCTTCATCATTGCGTTAAATGGATGTGGAGTCACATTAGCACCCAAAGAAGTCATTTTGATCATAAGAGACTCGGCTTTTTCTGTGGCTTTTTCTCTAACGTATGAGTTGAGAAGATGGAGGTATGAAGCTTTTTGTGAAGCTGTGTTAGGTAGTTTGGCAAAGTACTCTTCGGCTTCTTCCAAAGTACTTACTTTGATGATTAATTCTAACCTGAGAGCATGATCAGCTTCAGAAAACTGGAAACGTTCTTGATTCTCCATCCACTTCATTACCTGTCAACAAATGTACATCACAAACTTCTCATTTTGAAAGGAAAACCATCAATGCAGTTTCATGATTATATACGAGCTACAGTGTAAAAGGAGCAAACCTCAAGAGCGTGTCTGTAACGCCCACGTCTCACAAGTTGATTCGAAATATCTCGAAGATCATAAATGGAGACTTTTCGGCCTTCGCTGATCCAATTCTGGAGCACACTCGTCGCGCTTCGTCGAGGATACCTGAGGAAAAGTAACTTGCTTTTAAGGTCGATGTCGTTATTTTGTTCAGAAGGCGGCAAGTCATGGTATGCAGATGCCGATAAGTTGTTCGACGAAATGCGCCTTAGAAAATTAAATCCTTTTGCATTTCCACCGTAGCGTATTTTACGGAAACTGCAATAAAATCTTTGTGGGTATTGTGCGTTTCATATAGAAATACAGATTTGGGTCAACGAAGCTTACCTTAGTGGCTGAAGACGGGTGAGAAGTGAGCGAATCGCCATGGCTTATTACAATGAATTCAGCAGAGTTCAGTCCGGGTAGGGTCACTCACGCTGGCAAATGCGGGAATCTGAATTTAGTTTTTCGGTGTATATTTCCTTTTGGGCCCCATAAAGTCTATCTAGTAGTACTTTTTTGACTTTCCAAAATTTCACTATGTACACATAAGACCAACTCCTAGGCTCCTAGCACTATAAATCATCCTATTTTTATGCAAAAAAGTATAAAAATCATTTTCAAATCCAACCACGTACTAAAATTTAACATTAAACATATATTTTAATATTATAATTACAAAAGTAAAGCTTTCTTATTATTAAATAAGGGTTTTATATATATATATATATATATATATATATATATATATATATATATATATATATATATATATATATATATATATATATATATATATATATATATAGTGGTGATGAATAGTTTCACACAAGTTTGTTGATTTGCTGTATCACCGCACAAAATTACCGGCAGATTTACAGGTCCATTGGAACAAATTAGGCCTCCAAAACACAAGTTTGCTTGCTCTAACTCCCTACTCTAACACATAAAATAAAGGGATAATGACTTGGGAGGGTAATTAGGTTTCTTGTTTGTCCGCATTAGATCACTTAGGTTTTTTTTGTGCATATTAGACCATTATGGTCGTAATTACCGTTTACATTTAACCTTTTTTACCGTTTGCTTCTTGTTTAGCTTAGTTGGCAGCTTACGTGTCCAGTGGCATGCCTATAACAACCCCATCGAGTCCACCTCAAACAATGTCCTATTTTTCTTATGCCCTAAATTGAAGAGTTGAAGAAGAATAGAAGAAGATGTCGCAAGCCTCCATCGCCTCCACCTCAAACATCCGAATCATGTGCTATTGTGGGCTCCCGAGTCGGATTCGAGTCTCCACGACACCACAGAATCCGGGGAAAAGGTTCAGAACATGCCCTAATTCGTTGGTAATGGCCAATTTTGAAGATTGAAGCTTTTCTCTCTTTAAATCTCTGTTATAAGCGTGTAAGTTATGGCATTTATGCTAAAGTTTTGTTCTTTTTCATTTTTTTTTATAGAGAGCAGGGAGAAAGTGTGGATTTTGGGAATGGGTTGTTGAAGATCCGTACACAGAGGAGCTTTTGGGTCTTAGTCATGAGCTGAATGAAATGAAGAAGATGATGAAATGGCATAAAGTAGCTTTGATTGTCTTGTTTCTATTGTACTTTGTTAAATTATATTGAATGGAATTATGATGCAGTTGACATCTTTTGAATATAAAGGGTACCCATTATTTTGTTATTCTGATTGTAAGGGTACCTATAATGTAATGAAATCATATGTCTGAATGCAAATGAAGCTTTTGGTAATGAAAATTTTAATTGTAATGTATTGAAATCTAAATGCTATTATAGTGAACAACCAATCTCAATGTAATGCAAAAGCAGTAATTATAATGAACAACCAAGAATCAGTTAAAAGTTTTAAAGGAGAAAATATATTAAAGGAAGAAGCAGTAATTGAAGGCAAAGTACATCTGTAAAGCGCATGATTCAACAACCAAGAATCAATTTAAAGATTTAAAGCAAAAAATATATTAAAGGGTAATATTGTCATAGCTACAAACACCCTTAAAAAGGTGTCCCATTAAGCATCAAAATAGCATCAAAAGCTGGATAGTTTTGTCCCTTAGTCTAGTACAATATTACATTTAATATCAAAAGATTCGACCAACACATGCTTACCTAACATTTACACCCCACATGCATACATAACAAAAAAAAGAGTTCAACATCAAACCTACAATCAACCCAAATCTACAGGTTTGTTTGAACTACAACCACTACCATCCTTGGGCACCACTTTTTTCCTCAGGCATTGTTTGATGATTCTTTCTGAAGCTTTCCTCTTTCTCAATTGAACTTCACTTTGAACTGGTCTTGCAGAAGTGGATCTTGGAGTTACAGGAGTGGATCTTGGTCTTGGAGTTGCAGAAGTGGATCTTGGTCTTGGAGTTGCCGGAGTGGATCTTGGAGCTGCAGAAGTGGATCCTGGTGTTGCACTTGGAGCTGGAGTGGAAGATCCAGGAACGGGATCACCTGTTGTTGGAATTCTTTTTGTTGGGCACCCATTTTTTTTATGCCCACTAACATAGCATATTGAACACCTTTGCACCTGCTTTACTCTTGATACTGTGTGTCTGCTTGATATCTCCCTTTCTGCTGCACTTTTCCTCCTCTTAGTAGATGGCCTACCAGGTAGCCTTCTACTCTTTGGGGGTAAAGGTTTGGTGTACTCACTTTGTGTCCATAAAGAGCTATCATTCAAAGGATGAATAATGTATGCATAGCAGGTGAGATAAGTTTCCTTACTGTAACAGTTAGCTACATAATCCTCTGAGTTTAAGTTCATGGATGAAATTGCAGCCACTCCATGTACACAGGGTATTCCAGTCAACTGCCATCTCCTGCATCCACAAGTCCTTCTGATCAGGTCAACTGCATACCTGTCATTACATAATACCACCTCAAATTGTTGATACCCACAAGGGTACACAGCCCAGAATCTGTACATAAACATAAAACAGGTAAGAACACATAAACACATGTATAAATATTAACAAGTAAATACAAACATTCTTACCTTTGTTTCTCCTTCAAATCTTCTATTTTCTTCCTAATGCTTGGGCATATAGTTAAATCCCAAGCCTCTCCTTTACTCCTCTGATGGTATAACCTCTGCATCACATAAACCCTTATATCCTCCAACATTGCTATTATTGGTTTATGTCTAGCCTGAACTATTTCAGCATTAAAACTCTCTGAAATTCCATTTTCCACAGCATCACAAAATACTCCTTCTACTTGAAAAGCCCTGCAATAACATTTAGGGTCCCTCTCCATGAGATAATCAAATGCCCCCTTGTCTAATTCCTTGATCTCTTGCATAGCAGCTTCATGTCTCTGTTTTGTAGTAGCCTTCACAGCTCTCCAAAATGGCTTGATAAAATGCTCACCTTTGAACCTTGTGTTAAAGTTGGCTAGTATGTGCCTAGCACATAATCTATGCTCAGCATGAGGAACCCTTTCTTTGATAGCTTCAATTAAACCCTGTACAATTTACAATATTAATTAATAATTAAACTATAAAGTTAAGAGTAAACATGAGTGGTACCTTGTGTCCATCTGATATAAAAGTAAGCCCATTTCCACTGCCTCTGTCAATATCATCCATGAGTAGATCAAGAAACCATTTCCAAGTGTCTTTGTTCTCAACAGTCACAACAGCCCAAGCTAGTGGGAACATGCTATTATTGGCATCCCTACCCACAGTAGCTAAGAGTTCACCCTTGCAAATTCCTTTGAGAAAGCACCCATCAATCCCAATGATTTTTCTACACCCTTCTACCCAACCATTGTGACATCCCCAAAATCACGGCCAGAAAAGACCGGTTTTGTTTATACTTTATTTCAAAATCAGAGTTATCTTTTAATAAATGGTTTGCGGAATTTGTCCCAAAACAATAATATGATAAAGATTTATCAAAAGCATTTCCATAGAAATGTATTCATTAAAAGACTCGGGATGTCATGTTCGTACAGATCAAAAGTATAAACAGTACAATATAAGCCTTACTACATTATTTCATATCTACAGGCCTATATCCGTAATCCCTCGTCCAAAACATCACACCTATGCTCATGCGCCACTACCTGTAATACATAAAACTGAGTGGGTCAGGCTTGGGAGCCTGGTGAGCACATAGGGTTTTCAACCCACAATAAATAAGTTTATTAATTTCATCAATCAACAATAACCCGATTACCCGTTCCCGTTATCCTCACTTTACGTCCCTAAACACCTATCATAAGGGACCTAGCCTAAGGATTATCATCGGGACGGACACTACTGCTAAGGGGATTCCTCAGCAATAAATGTCCTAATAGGCAACCATGTGGGGGATGGAGTACACCGGTGAACACATCGTTCACAACACCTACAGGTTGCGAGCCTGCTAGTGTTCCACTGGACTGTCTAGAAGAGTCCGTGGTCGTCATCTATACTCCGCTAGATGACTGGATCAACAACAACAACATCGAGGCCTCTCATCATTTTATCACACATCACCTATTACATCTACCCATGTTTTACCCCAACATTTTCGTAGATATAAAATACATATACAGTTTAAATCATTGAAAACATGTATAACAACGTTCATCTAGCATAGATAGCAAGTATTCAGATAATATGCACACATAGCACGTAATTTATATAAAATACTTCATATCTATGTGTAAGTTGAAGGTAACTATGCACTCACCGGAAAAGGTGGTGATTCCGAACTCAGACAGCGCTTCGCTTCTTAAAAAGAATTTTTCTTCGACGAAACCTAGTATTATTACCACTAGAGTTTAGTTTATTATTCGTCGAGACTAATTAATAGTCTAGCTATTATTATTATTATTATTATATAAGCGTCAAAAAAATACTTATATAACCCATAATAATAGCCCAAGTATTTATTATAAGTTCCTAATAACGTTACTATAATTAAATAAAAGTTATATTAAAAATAGCGTAGGCGTAGCTCACTTACAGCGGGTTTTATAGAAAACCGGGCTTTGCTTGGAGCAGCGTTCCCGAGCCAAAAAGCTCTTCTTCTCAGAGCCTTCGAGCACTCCGGGGCTTCCGCCTCGTGCTAGGGAGGTTCCCTAGGCTTTTCGGGGGATTTCGGGGCTAGAGAGAGGTTCTAGAGAGAGAGAGAGAGTAAAGAGAAGAAAGAATGGGAAAGGTGTGAAGAAAATGAGGGTGGGAGAGGTGGTATTTATAGGGTGAAATGTGGCTGAACTTGGTGCCACATGTCACCATCTGGTGGCAAGCCTTGGGGAGAAAGCAATGGCCAAGATTGTGCCACATCACCCATTTTCGCACAGCACACTTCCGACTTCTAAAATCCGTAACTTTCACATACGACCTCCGTTTTTGACGTTCTTTATATCCACGCGTAGGTAATAATAAGATCTACAACTTTCATTTTGACACCGTCAGCTAATTCTCGACCGATCTTAAATTTAACAGTACAAGGAGATTATACTGTTAAACGTCTGCGTAAAATTAATAACTTCTACATACGGACTCTGTTTTTGTCTGTCTTTTTACCGTTGATTTCCTATTAATGAGATCTTCAACTCTCATTTATGTTGCGTAAGCCAAAAACCGCTCGAACTAAAATTCGAGTTTCAGGCCGTGCACTGCTAAGCCGAATCTTAGAAAAATCATAACTTCTTCATACGAAGTCAGATTTGGGCGTTCTTTTTATCGATGTTCTTAGTTTAACATATTCTACGACTTTTGTTTAGATTGCTAAGGCTAAAAAGTCTTCTATCGTAAATTCACTATTTACGTTTCCCGGTGTCGTGCCGGTTTTGTCGTAAAACTTCGGCGGGCCATAACTTCTTCTTTATAGCTCGGATTTCGGCATTCTTTATATGCACGGAAACCTTGAGACATATTCTACAACTTTATGTAGAGATATCGGGATTATCTCACACTTTAATTTTGACGCTCATTTTTATTCTTTATTAATTATACATTTATAATTAAATAATAAACACATAAACACACATAATTCACATAATACTCAAATATTTCATATTTATTACTTCAAAAAGAGTTACAATAGTTGACCTAGACTATTACATTGACAAAAATGCTTAGCCCTGAAAACCCGGGCGTTACAATTCTCACCCCCTTAGGATGATTCCGTCCCGGAATCATGCATCAGCAAACAGATGTGGATAGCGACTCATCATGTCATCCTCTGTTTCCCAAGTGAGATTCGGCCCATTCGAATGTTTCCATCGGACTAGCACCAAGTCGACCATCTTGCGTCGTAACTTCTTAGTCTTACGGTCAATAATTGCCTCAGGCTCTTCGATCAGCCTTTTATTCTCATCCATCCTTAATTCCGAGATTGGAATTATGTCGGGAACATCTCCCATGAATTTCCTCAAATAACACACATGGAAGGTGTTATGAATACCATTGAGTTCTTCGGGCAATTCCAGCTTGTAAGCTTGGTTCCCAATCCTCTGAAGAACTTTGAATGGTCCAATAAACCTTGGACTCAACTTTCCTCGTTTCCCAAATCGTATAAGTCCCTTCCACGGTGAGACTTTAAGTAAAACGGAATCCCCAACTTCGAAGGTTATCGGTCGTCTTTTCTTGTCGGCATAGCTCTTCTGACGATCCTGAGCTGCTAACATTCTTTCCCTAATCACCTTCAATTTCTCAGCAGTCTCATGGACTATCTCGGGGCCCATAAACTGCTTCTCTCCGGCTTCAAGCCAACAAGACGGCGTATGACACTTCTGCCCATACAAGGCTTGATAAGGAGCCATCTTGATGCTCGAGTGAAAACTATTGTTGTAGGAAAATTCTACCAGAGGTAAGTGCTCGTCCCAATTCCCTTGGAATTCGAGGGTACATGCTCTCAGCATATCTTCCAACGTCTGAATCGTTCTTTCACTCTGACCATCAGTTTGCGGATGGTAAGCAGTACTCAAACACAACTTTGTACCCAACTCCTCTTGTAGACTCCTCCAAAACCTTGACGTGAAACGACTATCACGATCTGACACAATCGTAAGAGGGACACCGTGAAGTCTTACAATTTCCTTCACGTAAGCATTTGCGAGCTTATCCATAGACCACTTCTCGTTGGCGGCTATGAAGTGTGCACTCTTGGTGAAACGATCCACGACTACCCAAATCATGTCGTGTCCATTCTTCGTTCTGGGCAGTTTAGTCACAAAATCCATGGTGATGTCTTCCCATTTACCCATGGGTATAGGTAAGGGTTCTAAACTCCCATACGGTTTTTGATGTTGTGCCTTAACCCTCGAACATGTTATGCACTCAGCCACATACTTCGCAACATCGAGCTTCATCGTCGGCCACCAGTAGTAGGGTTTTAGGTCCTTATACATTTTAGTGCTACCGGGATGAATCGAGTACATGGTCTTGTGTGCTTCTTCCATTAGAAGATCTCTTATTCCTCCCGTCTTAGGTACCCAAATTCGATCTTGGAATACATTCAGTCCTCGACTGTTCGTACCGAACACTAACGTTTTTCCCAAACGTTCTTCCTTTCGGTCATTCTTTTCTAAGGCTTCTTCTTGAGCTTTCCTGATACTTTCCACAATCATCGAGACGACTTCAATTCTTAACGCTCTTGGCCTTCTTCTTTCAAGATTGACTTTCCGACTGAGAGCATCAGCAACAATATTTGCTTTACCTGGGTGGTAAAGTATCTCACAGTCGTAGTCCTTGAGAAGTTCTAGCCAGCGTCGTTGCCTCATGTTCAACTCCTTCTGATTAAAGAGATACTGGAGACTCTTATGATCAGTGAAGAGCTTGCACTTCGTGCCGTAGAGGTAATGCCTCCATATCTTTAAGGCGAATACTACCGCTGCCAACTCCAGATCATGAGTGGGGTAGTTCTTTTCGTGCTCTTTCAATTGTCGAGATGCGTATGCTATCACCTTTTCTCTTTGGGTCAGAACACAACCTAACCCGACTCCAGATGCATCACTATAAACTGCGAAATCTTCGACTCCATCGGGTAGAGAAAGTATCGGCGCTTCACATAACTTCTTCTTTAGCTTCTCGAACGCCTCATCATGTTTCTCACTCCATGTATACGTAGCTCCTTTA
Organism: Lactuca saligna; assembly: GCF_052625555.1. Lineage (NCBI taxonomy): Eukaryota > Viridiplantae > Streptophyta > Magnoliopsida > Asterales > Asteraceae > Lactuca > Lactuca saligna. The sequence continues at coordinate 2,492,136 of NC_136417.1, forward strand.
TGGGTCAAAGCTGTTAATGGAGCAGCTATCAAAGAAAAGCCTTGGATAAATCGTCGGTAATATCCGGCTAATCCTAGAAAGCTTCGAATCTCCGTGGGATTCTTCGGACGTTCCCACTTCATTACAGCTTCGATCTTGGCAGGGTCAACCATTATTCCTTCTTGGTTAACAACATGACCCAAGAATTGGACTTCCCGTATCCAAAAGTTGCATTTGGAGAACTTTGCAAAAAGCTTCTCCTTCTTTAACACCTCCAACACTTCTCGTAGATGCTTGCCATGCTCCTCCTGGCTTTTCGAGTAAATGAGAATGTCGTCGATGAACACTATCACAGATTTATCGAGGAATGGTTTACAAACCCTATTCATCAAATCCATGAATGCTGCGGGAGCATTGGTTAGTCCGAACGACATAACCAAGAACTCGTAGTGTCCATATCTTGTTCTGAATGCAGTCTTCTCAATATCCTGCTCTCTCACCTTCAGCTGATGATATCCTGACCTAAGATCGATCTTTGAGAAGTAGCTCGAACCTTGCAGCTGATCGAATAGATCATCAATCCTCGGTAATGGATACTTGTTCTTCACCGTTGCCTTATTCAACTCTCGGTAGTCTATGCACATCCTCATGCTTCCGTCCTTCTTCTTCACGAATAACACCGGAGCTCCCCAGGGTGATGAACTAGGTCGAATGAAACCGCTATCCAACAGCTCCTGAAGTTGCATCATGAGCTCCTTCATCTCCGTCGGTGCTAATCGGTAAGGTGCCTTTGCTATCGGTGTTGTTCCTGGTAATAAGTCTATACGAAATTCTACTTGCCTATCAGGTGGTAATCCAGGAAGATCTTCGGGAAAGACTTCCAGATAATCGCACACAACCGGTATATTCTGCACCTCTTTCTTTTCTTTCTTAGCATCGATTACGAATGCCAAGTACGATGCACATCCCTTGGACAAACATTTCCTAGCTTTCATCAAGGATATGATTCCAGAACTCACTCTGCGTTTGTCCCCGTACACCATAAATGATTCCTTTCCGGGTGGGTTTATCCTAACTATCTTCTTTCGGCATAATATCTCAGCATCGTTGGCGCTAAGCCAATCCATACCCAAAACGATGTCGAAACCGTTTAACTCTATGGGTAATAGTTCCTCCTGGAATTCGTTTCCGTTTAGGTCAATGACGATGTTCCTAATACGATTACTAACAGGTACGAATTTGCCACTGGCAACTTCTACAATTAGGGCGTTATCAAGTTTTTCTACAGGTAATGCTAATTTCGCACTAAATTTATGCGACACAAAGGAGTAGTTGGCTCCGGAATCAAACAGTATATTTGCAGGTAAACCATTTACAAGAAAGGTACCTGAAGCGACGTCTGCTGCCTCCTTTGCAGCCTCGAGCGTCATCTGGAAGGCTCTCGCCTTCGGCTTTGGTGGTATGTTGGGTCTTCCTGCCTCCTTCTTCTTCGGGCAGTCCTTCAAAATGTGCCCTTCTTCATTACACCCATAACAGGCCTTCTGGTTAAGAGTGCATTCGTTGGCATAGTGCCCAGGCTTTCCGCATTTGTAACAAGTGACCCCTCCATCACACTTCCCAGAGTGCTTCTTCTTGCACTTGTCACACCACTTTGCTTCTGATCCTCCTCCTCTCGAACTAGACTTCGAGAATCTACCTTTCTTACCGGACCTCGAGGATCCGTCAAATTTCCGTTTCTCTCCCACTTCCGCTCTCTCCAGACCCTTTTCTCGTATCTGGGTCTCCACATTCTTAGCAGCCCAGATGGCAGCTTTCAAAGTGGTAGTTTGCTTGACCATTGGGCCGAAGTCCGCTGGTAATCCGAGGGCAAATTTGTTAACCTTGGAGAGTTTAGTTGGGACGAGGTGAGGAACAAGCTTCATTTTCTCAGTAAAGCTTGCAGCGTATTCAGTAACGCTCATTCTTCCCTTCTTCAGATTCTGGAATTCGTTGCTGATCTCCAGAAGATCCTGCTCAGAGCAGTATTGCATCTTCAACTGTACCAGAAAATCCTCCCACGACATTTTGCTTGCTTCACCTTTGGGCATTGAATCAGCTAATAGCTTCCACCAGCTTAGTACTCCAGATTTCAATAGAGGAACTGCAAGAGTAGTCTTCTGCCTATTGCTACACTCGCAACTCTCAAACATTGTCTCCATCTCAGAGATCCAGTTCATGACTTCCACCGGCGTCGGGCTTCCGGATAGACTCGGTGGCTTGGATGCCATGAAATCCTTGTATTTGCATCCACGTCCATCATTTCCTCCATCCTGGTGGTTTTGCCTAACTATCGGTGGGTTGGCTTGACCAATAGTCCCACTGTAGTTTCCTTCTTCAGTCTGCCCTTCGTTCAACTTGGGCTGTTCGAGCTGAATAGTCGCTTCCTCTCGATTTTGCTGGAGCAAACGCCTGGTTTCCTCCATTTGACGATCCAACATTGCCTGGATCATCGCTTGCACTCCGGCCATCGTTATTGGTCCGGCGGCGGCTTCCACAACTGGTATTTGCTCGATCACGGGGGGTTGGTGTCCGTTCCCATTTGCGTTTACGTTTCCGCTACGGGTCCTTACCATCTTGATCTATATACCGAATAAGGTGGATTTAGATCTTTATTTAGGAGAGACGTTTTAAATCGTCCTTATCACTCCGAAACGTTTACATGCTAGTTCTAATATCGTAGTCGTACGTTTAGAATCCTAAACACATAAGGTTCCAGATCCGGTCGGCAACAGACCATAGATCCCGAACAAAATAACAGCATATCATGCATAAAACATTTAGCACATAAAAGCATTTTAGGCACAATTCCTAAAATAAGCTAGTGCTCACACCTCACAATCATCGCTTAGCATTCTAAGTTTAAGTCTAGAAATCCTACAAATTCCTAGTTCGCTTAAACTAATGCTCTGATACCAACTGTGACATCCCCAAAATCACGGCCAGAAAAGACCGGTTTTGTTTATACTTTATTTCAAAATCAGAGTTATCTTTTAATAAATGGTTTGCGGAATTTGTCCCAAAACAATAATATGATAAAGATTTATCAAAAGCATTTCCATAGAAATGTATTCATTAAAAGACTCGGGATGTCATGTTCGTACAGATCAAAAGTATAAACAGTACAATATAAGCCTTACTACATTATTTCATATCTACAGGCCTATATCCGTAATCCCTCGTCCAAAACATCACACCTATGCTCATGCGCCACTACCTGTAATACATAAAACTGAGTGGGTCAGGCTTGGGAGCCTGGTGAGCACATAGGGTTTTCAACCCACAATAAATAAGTTTATTAATTTCATCAATCAACAATAACCCGATTACCCGTTCCCGTTATCCTCACTTTACGTCCCTAAACACCTATCATAAGGGACCTAGCCTAAGGATTATCATCGGGACGGACACTACTGCTAAGGGGATTCCTCAGCAATAAATGTCCTAATAGGCAACCATGTGGGGGATGGAGTACACCGGTGAACACATCGTTCACAACACCTACAGGTTGCGAGCCTGCTAGTGTTCCACTGGACTGTCTAGAAGAGTCCGTGGTCGTCATCTATACTCCGCTAGATGACTGGATCAACAACAACAACATCGAGGCCTCTCATCATTTTATCACACATCACCTATTACATCTACCCATGTTTTACCCCAACATTTTCGTAGATATAAAATACATATACAGTTTAAATCATTGAAAACATGTATAACAACGTTCATCTAGCATAGATAGCAAGTATTCAGATAATATGCACACATAGCACGTAATTTATATAAAATACTTCATATCTATGTGTAAGTTGAAGGTAACTATGCACTCACCGGAAAAGGTGGTGATTCCGAACTCAGACAGCGCTTCGCTTCTTAAAAAGAATTTTTCTTCGACGAAACCTAGTATTATTACCACTAGAGTTTAGTTTATTATTCGTCGAGACTAATTAATAGTCTAGCTATTATTATTATTATTATATAAGCGTCAAAAAAATACTTATATAACCCATAATAATAGCCCAAGTATTTATTATAAGTTCCTAATAACGTTACTATAATTAAATAAAAGTTATATTAAAAATAGCGTAGGCGTAGCTCACTTACAGCGGGTTTTATAGAAAACCGGGCTTTACTTGGAGCAGCGTTCCCGAGCCAAAAAGCTCTTCTTCTCGGAGCCTTCGAGCACTCCGGGGCTTCCGCCTCGTGCTAGGGAGGTTCCCTAGGCTTTTCGGGGGATTTCGGGGCTAGAGAGAGGTTCTAGAGAGAGAGAGAGAGTAAAGAGAAGAAAGAATGGGAAAGGTGTGAAGAAAATGAGGGTGGGAGAGGTGGTATTTATAGGGTGAAATGTGGCTGAACTTGGTGCCACATGTCACCATCTGGTGGCAAGCCTTGGGGAGAAAGCAATGGCCAAGATTGTGCCACATCACCCATTTTCGCACAGCACACTTCCGACTTCTAAAATCCGTAACTTTCACATACGACCTCCGTTTTTGACGTTCTTTATATCCACGCGTAGGTAATAATAAGATCTACAACTTTCATTTTGACACCGTCAGCTAATTCTCGACCGATCTTAAATTTAACAGTACAAGGAGATTATACTGTTAAACGTCTGCGTAAAATTAATAACTTCTACATACGGACTCTGTTTTTGTTTGTATTTTTACCGTTGATTTCCTATTAATGAGATCTTCAACTCTCATTTATGTTGCGTAAGCCAAAAACCGCTCGAACTAAAATTCGAGTTTCAGGTCGTGCACTGCTAAGCCGAATCTTAGAAAAATCATAACTTCTTCATACGAAGTCAGATTTGGGCGTTCTTTTTATCGATGTTCTTAGTTTAACATATTCTACGACTTTTGTTTAGATTGCTAAGGCTAAAAAGTCTTCTATCGTAAATTCACTATTTACGTTTCCCGGTGTCGTGCCGGTTTTGTCGTAAAACTTCGGCGGGCCATAACTTCTTCTTTATAGCTCGGATTTCGGCATTCTTTATATGCACGGAAACCTTGAGACATATTCTACAACTTTATGTAGAGATATCGGGATTATCTCACACTTTAATTTTGACGCTCATTTTTATTCTTTATTAATTATACATTTATAATTAAATAATAAACACATAAACACACATAATTCACATAATACTCAAATATTTCATATTTATTACTTCAAAAAGAGTTACAATAGTTGACCTAGACTATTACATTGACAAAAATGCTTAGCCCTGAAAACCCGGGCGTTACAACCATCTCTTACACCTTTAAAGCATACATACAACCGTTCGAAAATTAGACTTCCATCAAGGGTATGGTCAACATGCATACTCACAGTTGATCCTGGATTAGCTCTTTTGATTTCTATGCCATAGTCCCACAACCTACTATAATGCTCTTTTAGAGTGCCTTCTATCTCAGACAATGCAAACTTTTTTGGATTTCTACATTGTCCAATGCTAACTATGATGTTGTATGTGCTTGAGATTTGAGCTTTCATCTTCCTCAAACTAAGCCTGGGGTTTTCTAGAAGTACATTGAAATATTGTTTCCCTATCCACTTGTAATTCACTAAGCCTATTTTAAAAACTCTACCACAATTGTGACTTGATTTAAGTGACTTAATCTGAAAAGTCCTTTCCTCTTGCATCCAAGAAGCCCACAACCGAAAAGGACATGAAGGTTCTTTGTCTTTGCAACACTTCACTAGAAGTCTGTTTTTATCATTCTTTTCATACCACAAATCATAACCATGCTTAACATCATAGTTGGTAAGACATTGTTTAAGTTCAGTAGGATTGGTGAATTTCATACCTAACACAGGAGCCATTTCATCCCATTGTTGCTCAGAATTGTGCACAGGGTATACATGTGGTAGTTGCTCAACATTAGAATCTTCTTCCTCTTCAACATTTGGACAAAGTTTGTTCAAAAACCTGTCTTTATTCTGAATAGTTGTTGTTGCCCTTTTCATTGAAAAATCCTCATCATCCACCTCGTGTTCCCAGCAGTCTTTATCTATTAACATTGAATCAACATCTTCATCTGCTTTGGAGTTGGTATCATCTTCAATTCCAGGCTCTTCCATTTCAATCCAGTCGAACAGGGGTTCATGCATATGGTCCACATACAGATTTACTTTCTTTTTCTCATGGAGACACTCATGAAATTCGTGGTAATCACATTCGTTATGCAATGCGGCCAATCCTTGACACAATGTTTGCCCATCTGGACAATAGTATACGTCTTTGCATATTCTTCTAGTAATCACGTTGAGGTGCGCAATGAATTCAGCATACCCCATCTCCCTGAAATCGGCGTACATTATCTCCTTTTTATCTGGATCAAAATAGATTAGTGGTTTCTTGATGAACATCCCATTGTACCAGACTTCAACGACCGGTGTATCAGTTTCAGCCATTTGATTGTGGATTGATCGAAGTAAGAACAATGGGTGGGGACGATTGAGTGAGAGTGAAGAGAAAGTGATTGGGATTCGTCTTGCCCTAATTTAAGGAGACCTAATATACATTAAATGCCACCTAATTATCCACGTAATGGCCTAATAACCACGTAACACCCATATTCACTTTGTAACCGGTTAAACAAGAAGCAAACGGTAAAAAGGATTAAATGTAAACGGTAATTACGACCATAATGGTCTAATACGCACAAAAAAAACCTAAGTGACCTAATGCGGACAAACAAGAAACCTAATTACCCTCCCAAGTCATTATCCCTAAAATAAAAGGACAATATGTCAAAAAGGTAATAAATATCATATAAATTTGTCAAATGACCAAAATATCGGTTTGAAAATACCGACCCAATAAAAATTGGTTTTCAAAAAATGACTAAGGTTGCGTTTAGTTACGGAAAAACACTTTTTATTTTCCGTTTTTGGTTTTCCCTTTTCGATTTTCGTTTTTCGTTTTCATTTTTCATTGAAAAATTTAGAAAACGTGTTTAGTTAAACTTATTCATTTTTCATTTTCAGTTTTAGAAAATTAGAAAACGTGTTTAGATACGTATTTTTCTATCGGTTTTCATTTTTTGAAAACGATAGCGGTGGTAGGGTATGGGTGGAGGCGGTGTCGGTAGCGGGTCGGCGGCGGTGGTGGTGATGACATGCGATGGTGGTGGCGGCGGTAATTGTGTCAGTGGTGGTGATGTCATCGGCAGCGATGGTGGTATGGGTTAGTGGTGGTGGTGGTGGTAATGGTAGGTCGGTGATTGCCGTGGTGGTGTTGGGTGAGTGGGGGTGCGAGTGTGTGTTTGTGGGGGTAGGTGTAGGTTTGTGTGTGTGTGGGTGTGTGTGTCTATGAGGGTAGGGGTGGGTTGGTGTGGGTTTGTGTGTGTGTGTATGGGTGGGTATGTATGTGTGTGTGTGTGGGTTGGTGTGTGTGCGGGTGGGTGTGTGTAGGGGTGGGTATGTATGTGTGTGTGTGTGTTTATGGGTGGGTGGGTGTGTTGGTATGCATGTGTGTATGTGTGTTTGTGGGTGTGTGTGTGTGTGGGTGAGTATGTATGTGTGTGTGGATTGGTGTGTGTGTGGGTGGGTATGTATGTGTGTGTGTGTGTGTATTTGTGGGTGGGTGTGTAGGTGTGGGTGGATATGTATGTGTGTGTGTGGGTTGGTGTGTGTAAGAGTTGGTATGTATGTGTGTGTGTTTGTGGGTTGGGGTGTGTGTGGGGGTGGGTATGTATATGTGTGTGTGGGTGGGGGGTGTTAAAGTGGGGGTAGGTAGAGGTTGATGAGGTGGAGTGGGTGTATGTTTATAGAAAAATTTTGGAATTAGAAAAATATGGAAAACAATGATTATCAGTTTTCCAAAAATTTCCATCTTCTTTGTAATTTTAGAAAACGGAAAATTTTCATTTTCCGTGAAAAATTTAGAAAAATAGACGAACTAAACGTGTTTTCAAAATTCTCATTTTTTCTTGGAAAATTTTTCCGGAAAACGGATCATTTTTCCGCAACTAAACGCACCCTAAGGTTTCCACATAACCGTCTCTGCAGAACGAGTTTATGCCCTGTGGAAGCCAAATTGCTCTGAGGAAGTGGACACATGTGCAAAAAAAGACAAAATTATGACGTCTGACACTACGGATCTGCAGAGCAGGTCTCTGCGAAATGTATACGGACTCTGCGGAAATGGTTTTCACTCTGTGGAACTGAACACGTATGCAAAAACATATTTTCTGAATTAAAAACAAAACACATTTCTAGATAGGTCATGTAGATCCTCAGAGCAGCCCTTTGCGGATTTGTTCTTCAAGTAGCATGCCTCTGAGGAACTGATCTTCACAGAACCAAAAATTCCCACGATTTTGTTAAATGTTTTGTTGTTAATTTAACGAGGTTTCTCATATTAAGAGCATATCATTGATTTAATATACAAATTTTAACTAAAAACCTAGGTTTATAAGAGTTTAGAAGCTAGGTAAAAGCTTATAACAATAAGTTAATATATCTTAGTTATCATCGTACAATGAATAAGAAGGTCAAAGGGTAACAAATTGTGATGTTAAGCATTTTTGTATGGTAAAACCAATTCTTTTGAAGACTACATCCATAGATGTAGGAGATATAACATTGTTATGCATGATCCATTCTACTCTACTAAGAAGCTCTACCGCAAGGAAACCAAACGTATCAAATGAAAACATTATGAACACGTGTTGATTTTCCATGCACGGTTTTTCATGTTTGGTGACCTTGCATGTAGCAGCTTTTAATGCAGTCGACTATGATAAGGATTCAAGGATTATCTTATGGGTTGCTTTGTGGATAAGCAACTAGATAAGGATAATGACTGAAACCCTATCTCTACACCTATATAAAGACCCCAAGGCTTATGAATTCGTGATCCCTTCCCAAAAAGTCCTAAGGACGAATTCTAACCTCTCTCCTCTCTCTTTATACCTTCTCCATTTGCTCTTGGTGTTTGTAAGCCATTAGAGGAGTGACACTTGTGACTCTAAGCATTCCAAAGTTGATTCAAGGAGATTTAGGATTGTTATTGCTATATAACAATCAAGGTATGTTCTTAAACCCATTCATATGTTAATATCGATTTCATATACTAGAATTAGGGTTTATAGTCTTTGATTCAAAGCATGTACAATAGTGAAACCTAAATCTAATCATTAGGGTTTGTATGAGCACATAGGATGTCTTATGACCAAAACCCATCAGCGAGGGGATACCCTTGTAAGGTCCACACATGTGTGTTTCCCTCTAACCCATCCAAAAATCAAAACGTCAGCCGGTCTAAGGGTTGACCTTCCTTCTGTTGGGTCATTGAGGAAATTCACAGGAGCCTCTTTCTTGGAAGAAACCCTGACACGCTTAAATATGTCGACCAAAACATCTCTTACCATATCATGCCTGTATTTAAACCCCGTGAGTTCTTTGCAATGAACTGGATGCTCTCTAAAAGAGTCCAAACATGCCTTGCGGCACATCGGACATATCTCGTCGGTTGAGAATATTGGAATCACGAGTCAATATTTGAGGATGATACGATAATCCACAGGAGACATATATTGGCCAAACCTATATATAGGGATAACTAGAAGAAAATCTTGAGCATGTGGTGCTCGTAAACACTAGAAAATTGCTTTCTGTTGCATCGTCATATTGAAATGCACTTCCATATCTTGGACAATTTTACTAAAAATGGCACTCTCTAATGTATTTTGGGATTTAGGGGGCGATGTCTTTAGTAGTAAAACTGAATCCATACCATAAATGTCGCTATCCTGTAAGATGAGGTCTTGCAATACCCAAGATTGGGCCATTGAGGCAACGAAAACATATGAGGTAGCCTCTACTGCCGAGTAGAAACCCACACCACCAAACCGAATGGGTAGGGAGGCAAGTCGCCACTGTATGTCGCCAAAGAAAGGGCCACCACAAGCCACAATGTCCCCAATTGCCTTGCGCAACCCATTATTGAAGAACAACGTCGCCTCCTCCATGTGAACGAATTGGCATGTCCTCAACCTAAAGAAAATTTTAGCAATATCCATACAAGAACGAAGTAGAATGAGCTCACTCTGCGGGTCAAACAATTATGGAAGAAGGTACATCAAATATACAACGTTTTCAACTCTCTTTATGGCTAAGCTGCAAATGAAACTAGCATATCTACTAACAGCTCCCCCAAGAAGTTTCACTCCCAATGGCGACCTCCCGATGCTAACCAGGAATAACCCCTCACGCAGCTTCCTACCATCGCACGAGGGGCAAAAGAGCTCAGTTTTCTTCATATTCAACTAAAGGCCTAATTTTGCACCTATAACCTTAATGATGTCTAACGCTTTGGTCACCTCCTCAGAATCTCCAATAAGTGTGCCATCATCAAGGTACCATGCATGAAGAAGAAGCCTGTAATTGTCTCTAATATAATTCTAATCAACAAGTCATACTTTATAAATATAATTAGACAAATAACCACGCGTTGAGTAGAATACAACAATATATTTGAAATCATTACAAATATATGTTTTTTAAATCTATCCATGATGTTGTTGTTAGATCTTATATAATAAATCTTATAATAAGTTGGTTTAAATATTGTTTGTTTTGAATTATATGATAAGGGAAATCTGCGAAAAAGTCCCAATATTTAAGGTCAGTTTACGATTTAGTTCCAAATTAAATTTTGTTTACAAAAAAGGATAGATTACCGGCTAAAACTTCGGATTAACCCTTCGTGGCCGGTTTCACAGATTTAGCCGGTATCTCATCTTTTTTCGTTAATTAATCAAAAATTTAGGGCATTTTCATTAATTAATCAAAATATTAGGGCTTTTTCATTATTTATTACCAATAAACCAAAATATTTGGACTTTTCTGAAGATTACCTTTAAACTAATATATATTATATGATCTAATTTAATATGTACTATTCCATGTCTTTTTTCTTATGCTCTTCTAGGCTCACTGTGTGTTTTTATCGGTGTCGTCAAACCCAACAACAAAAATCTTACTCACAAGCCTCGTTAACTCCATCGATTGTCCAAAATTATCCATTCACAACTCTATGATCATCTTTCAATCTCCAAATAAAGAACGGAGAAAATCCTTATTGATTACGTGGATGCCCGTATTACCTAAACATGACTTAAACTGTGGTTCCAACACTTGGATGTTCCTATTACCTAACCATGACTTGAATCCTATTTCGAACCCATACACTATTCGCATTGTCCATAGTGTTGTTCACAACAAAATACGAATCCCACATGGTTTAACCACTGATACCTTGGCTCAAGTCTTACATGACCCTTGTTTCCTTACAATAGGGCTTGAAAACCATGAAGAATGAACCATTAATCTTAAAAAACTCAACATATGTAAAAAAATCAACTCGATATTATGTATTGAAAACCATGAAGAATGTTAACTCTAATTGTAAAAAAAATGTCAACAAGCTATCCATCATAAACTATTAAAATATTAATTTGGTATACCTACGAGCTACAGTTCCAACACTCGGATGTTCCTATTACCTAACCATGACTCGAACCTTATTTTGAACCCATACACTAACAACATTGTCCATAGTTTTGTTAACAACAAAATACAAATCCCACATGGTTTAACCACTGATACCTTGGCTCAAGTCTTACTTGACCCTTGTTTCCTTACAATAGGTGTAACATCCCGACTCCCAGGTATAATATTTAATTAAGTTATATTCTTGTTGTCTGATCAACTTGACGAGTTGGAGGCCCCAACTCGCCGAGTAGAGAGTGTTAATGGTTGCGTAATTTCTAGAGTCTACTCGACGAGTTGGAGGACCCCAACTCGACGAGTTGGAGGACCCCAACTCGACGAGTAGGAGCTGAGTGTGAAAACCCTAATTTTCAGGGTTTGTGTCTTGCCAAAAACTAATGCATTCTGGAAGCCCCAAATAAACTAAAACGTAATAATGACAATTATTGTAATATTACAATAATTGTCATTATTACGTTTTAGTCTATTTGGGGCTTCCAAAATGCTTTACTTTTTGACAAAAAAAAACCAATAAATGATGCACCATGTGGGATTTATCTTATGTCGGGGCTTCTATAGTGTTGTAAGGAAACAAGGGCCAAGTAAGACTTGAGCTAATGTATCAGTGGTTGAACATGTGAGATTCGTCTTCTATTGTTAACAAAACTATGGACAACGCCATTAGTGTATGGGTTCAAGTCATGGTTAGGTAATAGGAACATCCAAGTGTTGGAACCACGGTTTAAGTCATGGTTAGGTAATAGGGACATCCACGTAATCAACAAGGATTTTCTCCGTTCTTTATTTGGAGATTGAAAGATGATCATAGAGTTGTGAATGGATAATTTTGGAAAATCGATGAAGTTAACAAGACTTGTGAGTGAGATTTTTGTTGTTGTGTTTGACGACACCGATAAAAACACACAGTGAGCCTAGAAGAGCATAAGAAAGAAGACATGGAATAATACATATTAAATTAGATCATATAATATATATTAGTTTAAAGGTAATCTTCAGAAAAGTCCAAATATTTTGGTTTATTGGTAATAAATAATGAAAAAGCCTTAAAATTTTGATTAATTAATGAAAATGCCCCAAAATTTTGATTAATTAACGAAAAAAGACGAGATACCGGCTAAATCTGTGAAACCGGCCACGAAGGGTTGATCTGAAGTTTTAGTCGGTAATCTGTCATTTTTTGTAAACAAAATTTAATTTGGGACTAAATCGTAAACTAGCCTAAAATATTGGGACTTTTTCGCAGATTTCCCATATGATAATGTAGATATTTTTTTAAATTTTATAATCTCAATTGTCTCAATGACCTCTACCTGTTGATTACTCATGAATACAATTAATTATAATATACGGTTTTATGATATTTATAGTTGGTATTATGATTAATTAATTTTAAAAAGTTTATTTGCTTAAGATTATAATTTCCATCATTGTAATTATTTAAAACATCAAACATTGTTTTGTTTTTAATGGTAACAACATAATGTTTGTATATAATGTTACTTTTAAGTATTATTGTTGTAAGTTGTTTAAAATAACGTATTTATAACTCTTAATTATTTTAGTTTGGTTTTAAAATTTTAATTTTTATAAAAATTTATTTGATGAATATTGTTAGTTTCTTTGATTGTAATTATTTAAAACAATAAACATTGTTTTTGGTTCTAAAGATAACATTATAATTTTATTTATATAATATTACTTTTAGCTATTTTTATTGTAAGTTAATTTTAAGCTACTTATTTGAAAATTCTTAATGATTATAAAAAATAGTTTCATGTTTTTTTTTTTTTTTGGTTAATTTAGGATTACAGTTTATGTTTAACACTATAATTTATAACTTTTAACTCTTTATAAAATAGTTTTTCGATTTTTTTCTCAAGTTTACCTGAAATTTTGATTTAAATTAACCGTTTAATATTATATTAGAACTAATAGTTTAACTATTTTACATAAAATTATAAACTATACAAAAGTTATGATTTTAAAATGACAATTGCTCAAATCCGACAACCTATCTAACCTAATAAGTTAACTATAATATGTTAAAAAGTTAAAGTCATAATTTTATAAATAGAAACGAAATATGATATTTTAATATTATAGTTTAGTTAATTAATGATTAAAATTTAGTCTTTGCATTAATTTAATATTATTAACCAATTTATATTAATTATTAGAAAGAAATTAAAAAATCATGAAAGTTTAAAAATGTTTTTTTATAAGTATATATATAAATAATATTTGTTTTCAGTTGACCGAGTTATTTCATGACCAACTATGTGGGGGATTTATGACAAAATTCCAAGGGTAGCACATGATTTTAGAGGTAGCACGTCAGAAAATTTACATTATATAAAAAAATTCTTAAAATATTATTGTGGTAAAAATTTTAAAGGGTAGTAACAGGCTACCTCAGGGGCCTTAGGTCGACGCCGGACCAACTCATATAAACTTGTTATAGTTCTCGTCATATGAGTTTACATGTTTATATGTTTTTTCACACTAATTTCTTGTAGTGTTTCGTTTTAACAAAAAAAAAAACCAATGCTTCTTATAAATGTGCTATGTTGTCTTTTTCTTTTGTCCATTGCCTTTAAAACCGACTTATTCGCTTTATTATGTCATAATCAAAGTCTTAATTATGTCTGAATTGACAAAAAAAAGTGTACTAGAAAGGGATTTTACAATTTGAATGTTTTCAAATACAACTAATGAGGGTCCTCTAAGATGCTGTCAATTAGGGAAAAAGAAAACAAAACAATGGTCGTACAAACCGGCACTGCATTCATATCATCATATGCGATATGTGTATATTATTCTATCGATAATGATAAATAATATATTTGATACTATCTATGGGATAACCTTTAAGCCACTGTATTTTTTATTTTTATTATATAAAAAGTAAATAATTTAATTTTCTTTAAGTAAGAGTTATCATTAAATGTCAAATATTAATTTTTTTTATAATTAATAACTAATTATTATATATGTTTTTAATAAAACAACCTAATTTAAAATAAATATCTGTGATTTAAACACTATCGTTATTACTTCATATAATTGTTATTAATAATAATTACTAGATTGTCTTTGTTTTTAATATCGGTATTTTTTGTTTTTTTAAACGTTACTAGATTGTCTTTGTTTTTAGTATCAGTATTTTTTGTTTTTTTAAACGTTTATATTTTCCATGTTATATTTTTTTATTGTTTTTTAAAGATGTCTTATTTTTAAGTTTTCAGTTATGTATTTTGGTGGTCTTTTTAAATGATTTGTTTTACCAAGTCTTTTCGATGATCAGTTTTGGTTGTTTACTTGGAAACTTTTGAATTAAATTGGAAATATTTTGAGAATCCACATGTGCATTTACATAGGATGGAATAATTTCAAAGTCATTCATGACATTCATACCAAATTTGACTTTTTGGAAGTGATTATCTTTTTGTAGATAATCATCGATATACACAATGAAGGCCAGCTACCCATCGGTGGTATGGTTCATCATTTATCTCGTCTGGACAAGTTTTCAATGTATTGAGTAGATATGTTTAACATGCATGAGCCCATTTTAACCATCGTTGTGAACTTAGACCTCTTAAGGGAGGAGGGGGTCATTTACAATATAATAATCATTTATAAACATCATTATAATATAACAAATTACATGCAATGCTTTATGCTTCTAACCCCTTTCCAAGTGATCCCATGTCCAAATCCTCATTAGTCTTTTGTCACTCGTTATTTATATTTGATTGCTTATTGGATACTAAGCAATGGCTAGCATAAAACCTACTAAAAGTTTACTCCACAAGTGTGCTATCATCACAAATATCACACATGAGGTGTACAGTCTAGAATACCATCATTAGGACATTTGGTTTTTCATCATTAGTTTCTTCATTTTCAATGGAGTTAAAGAGACATTCAAGTCATTTCAATAGACATAAGACATTTAAGTCAACACCCATCATAAGTGTAAAGATAAACTTCATGAGAAAATCATTTAGACAAAAATGTAAAAATGATCCATATGGTTAGTGGAAAATTATAATTTTGATCCAAAAAATTTTAGATTAGCACCACAAATCAAAAACTTTGATTTTGTTACAAGTATGTTCCATTTAAAAAAAATCCTTAAATTGATGATTTTACTCTTCTTCTTTTGTGTTTCCCTTTTTCTTTTATTACAAACAATTAAAAAAAAGGCAAAAAAATAAAATAAAATACTACTCTCTCTCTCTCTCTCTTATGATTTTCAATAAGGTATGAACAAACACCACCACTTGCTGGAAAGATTTGAACAAACACCACCACTCACAGGAAATGTTTGAACAACCGCCACCACTCGCTGAAAAGTCATCTTCTTTGTCGGAATACACCCTCTTCCTTTTAATTTTCACAAAAAGCAAATTCCACCACTACCGGAAGGTCGTTGCCGGATCTACAAACCATAACACCTCTACAAAACTGTTGGAAATATATGACCAACCACCACTATTAAAAAATAATGGTTGAGGGAAAAGGAGAAACAACGAACATATCTGAATCCGTACATAGCGAACAGATTCACTGAAACTCGAACTTGTACCACATCAATCTTATACATGACAAACCCCAAACGTCGTTGAAAAATCGAGGGAGAATGAGATCATCTGAGCCGAGAAGAAGGAGATCGTCTGAGCCGAAGAAGAAGGAAATAGTTGTCGTTCTCGCTTCACCCCTTTACAAACGGAGATTATCCTCATTCTCGGAGAAGGGTATCGACCTAGGGTTTCGACGTCAAGAACCACAAACGCTGATGGTGTTCGTTGTAGGTTTCTAGATATGTTTTCGGCAACTGAGGATATGGAGATAAGGGGATGTAAGGACAGAGGAAGAGAGAGAGAGAGAGAGAGAGAGAGAGAGAGAGAGAGAGAGAGAGAGAGGTGTTGATCTGGTTAGGGTCTGAAAGATTTTCAGATCGAGGAGAAGGGGATAGAGGGAGAGAGTGTGTTCAGATCAAAGGTTTGCAGAAGGTGGTGGTGGTGTTGACTTATCATGGTGGGAGTTTACAAATATAATACTTCAGTTTGAACTACATATCTGGAAAATTTTGTTTGAGTTTATCTGGTGGTGGTGGTAACTGGAAGTAGTGCTAGTGCTTATGGTGGCGACGTTGATCGGTAGCAGTGATGTTTAACAAAGGGCAAGAAGGTGAAGAATGGGGAAGACTAGTCTAGTAGTAGGAAATAGAATAAGGGGTGGGATGGGGTTTATTTTTCTTTTTGATTTTATTTTTTAATTATTGTACTAAAAGAAAAATAAAAAACAAAATAATAAGGGCAATTCCGTCAATTTAAATATTTTTAAAAAAATTGGACCAAAATTGTAACATCCATAAAATTCTTAAAAAATTTAAACTTTTAAAACCAACCTAAAAACATAAATCATTTACAACATAGTTTTTAAAACATGTTTCATATCAGAGTTTTCCCAAAATCATAAGTCCAAAACATGAGGATGTGTATTGTATTAGAAATATTGGGTATAGAAAGGCTTGAAAATTCTGAGAATTATGTTAAACACTTTCATATTAAAGTATTGGGTGGTACTCCCAATCGCTAATCGGATAAGACTCAGAAAGTTGAGAAAACAGAAGAGAAAATGTTCAAGATATTATGAAGAAAAAGTATATCAACCACAAATTTCGAATATAATCATATAACCAGAAAAACTTCCTGTCTTCAAACTGCCACATGACAATTTTATGTCCTATAACTGTCAAAATGTCATAAACCAACTTAAATCCGGGTTTAGAAGATGGATCACAAAATCGGGTACATTTTCCAAAATCTGGATTTATGATGCATTTTAAATTGCCATATGATCATATAACCAGAAAAACATCCTGTCTTCAATCTGCCACCCCTTGGATCCCGCTCCCAGGGGAGTTGCCCCCGTACCTCCCATCGATTCAGTGGCTTTGCCCCTAAATAGCAATATACTTTCAACAAAGACAATATTAAAAAAATGTGCACTCCGCACCATACTGATTTGTTCAATAATTGTCAAAGTGACATTAATCAACAAATTAACCCCCATTACACTTAAATAACATTAATGATATAAAATCACCAACATACGGTTATGCCTTCACCTTCCCGCGATCCTTTGAAGTACTTGAAACAAAACCCAAAATTGTAAACCAACGCTTAGTGAGCTTTCCCCAAAAGTACCAACACATAATACATATAATAATAATAAATATCATGCATACTTAGCCTTCAGCATGACTGGACCGCCTTACATGCCTTCAGCCTATCTGGACCGCTCACAAGACCTTCAACATGACTAGACCGCCGCACGGGCCTTCAACCTATCTGGACTGTCCTCCTGGACTTCGGCTTGACCGGTCCACCTTGCAGGCCTTCAGTCTATTTGGACCGCCCTGGGTCTCTTGGCCTTCTGCGTACAGCAGGACTGCCTCAACCCAATACACCATCACATATCAACATGTAACATAATCAACCAAAGCTAGCATATACCGGTAAACATACAGATCTAACAGATCACTATAGCATAGCAACATCCTATTTACGAGGATACAGATCTAACAGATCACTACAACATAGAAACATCCTATCTACTAGGATACATATCTAACAGAACACTACAACATAACAATCATACAATAAACCAGGATAACATCCAAATTAATATATGAATTCTGACCCATAACCAAGATTCAAAGCTACATACCCCAAAACTAGGGTAAAGACCATTCTACCCTTTGACTCGTTAGGCCCAAAGCTAAGGCCCAACTCAGCTACTTTCGAGGCCTAATTCCTAAATGATGCTCTAAAGCCCAATATGACCAAATCTTCCAAATTGGGCCCCCAAAACCCATCATGGGCCTAAATCCAAAGGAGACCAAAAGAGACAAACCAAAAGCCCAACATAGAAGTCTAATAGCCCAACCAAGAAAACCCAACAATGATCCATCCTCAATAAGCCCAAAACGACACACTGGGGAGTACGCCCCGTGTACCAAAATGGTACGCCCCGCGTACTCGCCCCTGAAGCATATTGTACAAGTCCATAATGCACAAACTCAACATTACGTTGAGCGCACTCTTAAGTACGCATATCATACTCCTCCAGCCACCTTTTCACTCCAATAAGCCCTTAATCGGTTAAGATAAAGTGCCAAACTCTCGAATCTGATTCTATAAGACTACTTATCATGTAAAGTTGGCAACTTTACTTGCTTGCATAACAAAAAGGGACTCAAAAGCTCAACATGGACTTAACAAAGGTCTTAATGCTTGCATGGACCACAATAAATCACAAAGCTTGCCTTTTTATGAACCTTGCGACTGAATGGAGCTAAGATCTAGCATCCATTGCTTCCGGAGTAGATCAAAAACACATCTTTATCACAAAAGACTCCAAAAAACACAAAATACTCCATATAGAAACTTTATACCTCTAAAATATAGATCAAGATGCAAAAATCCTGGATCCAAAAGCTTCAAGCCATCCCACACTTCTCTAAGAAATTCCTTCTTCTTCTATGAACACTAAAAAGCTTGAAATACCACCAATAGCTCAAAAACCAATCAAATGGGGGCTAAGGTTCAATTCTATGGTTTAAAGGGATGGACGCTGAAGATATTAGGGTTGAATGATGAGATAAGCAGCTTAAATAGGGTCCAAGACCCTAAAATAGGGTTTGGGTCTGATTGGTGTACGCCCAACGTACTTTTGGTACGATCTGTTGGGTTTTATGTACTACAACATCTTATGGTGCGCATACAACCCTAAATGCTCTGGATCTAAGTTTTCTCTAGTTATACATGCAATAGAATATCCAAAGCATGAAGCCTACAACTAGCATACAATTTGATACTTGAATCATAAAAACATATTAGATGATTACCTCTTTGTTGTAGCTTGATGTATCTGGCCTTTAAGAACTTAGCACCCCAAGTGTGATGCCTCTTCACAACACACCATGAACAAAGGAGAACTTGATAGAGACGTTACTAAGCTCAAAAATCGGCTATATGAACTCCAAGAACACTAGTCTCTAATTTTATGCTAAGGGGTGTCATATATATATATATATATATATATATATATATATATATATATATATATATATATATAGTGTAGGAATCCAAGAGTCATGGGTAAACCCTAATCCATACATTTAGGTTATGATCCATATCTCATGTGGGTTATTTCTTCATGAATACTTACATAAACTTAGCCCATCATGGATCAATATCCCAAACAATATATATAGATATATCACTAATTTACATAATTAGTCCCCGTTGATTTAATTAGTCTCTTTTGATCACTAAATTAATTCTTGATCAATACTAATTAAATAATATGATTTCATATTAATATATTATACTTGTAATATATTAGTAATTCATAATAACCTCTTACTCAAATATCCATACTATCAAATTGTCCTGGTGATATGCAACCTGAAATGGACCATGCTACTATCGGTTCAAGTACATACCAATTATAGTTATGAGCTTAGACACCTAATCCAACAGTTTCCTACTTGGATAAGTCTAATAACTATTATTGCAAGTATGACTCCAAAATCCCGACTAGCAATCGTAGCTCTTAAAAGCCGCTGTCGAACTTTAACTCAGTCAATGACGCGTCCATTAGATAAGGGATCATATATTCCTCCATTCTACAAGATATCATATGGACTGAGACATGGATTATAATCATTCTCTCTATCCATCTGTTGTTTCCCGATTTCTGATAACAAATCAAATCAGTCCAGGCTTGGCCAAGCACTTCAGGTGTCATCACTAAATCATCGAGGGGCCCACATATATCGCTTTTATCCCTCTAAGGGTATAAGGAATGGATAAACTTCGATTCATATGCTTGATATATTTACTCATCAAATCACACACAATGATACGTTTTATAACACTGAGTTACTGGTGTGTTTACATATCATCAATGTGAAACCGAGTTGTAAAGTGAAACTATATGTCTCTGTTTCAAGAATATAAGATATTATCATCTCACAATCACTCGTGATGAAATCCATGAAGTGATTCAGATAAGCATGGGTTTAATCTAATACTCGAATCTTATTCCAGGAGTACTCATGAACACTGCAGCAAACTTGTGCTATGTCTAAAACACCTAGACAATCTACAGTCATATTCATGACAATGTTGCCTCAATACCTACTTCCAAAGTATTATCGATTGTGGATAGTTTGAATAATCTTATTATTCTGGAAGTCAAAACATGCAAAGTGAAACACAAGAATAATCGAATCCAATATGGTCTCAAAACTTATGAATATAATTAAAACACCTTTTATTTAATCACCATATTGATTACATATTATTCATTGTATAATGTTTTGATTAATCAACTTAATATTTGAATTAGAACAATAGTTATCCCATGCTCGAAGCATGCACACAATGTTTACCTATGGTACTTACTTTGTGAAATAAATCAATTATAACCATTTCCAATGATACTCATTTCTCAATCCAAATCCTTATAGTAAGTGTAAGAATACCAAATTCTTGCCAATTACTATAATCTGTTAGATTCGAAACGTAAATGCAATAATCCTTTTGTAATGTCAATGCACGAAGATCACAAAGACTATGCCAATGATATTACAAAGTATTCCCTTTGGACATTGGAACTGGACCAGTTCCATGGAAGCGAAGTCTCATATTCAAAGTACATTCCTTTAAACATCCTTCTCGCATTAAGGTTTCAAATCTTACACATATTTTATGATTAACTTCCACTTATGGAACATTTCCATAATTCCATATGACTAGCACTTCTGAACAAGAGTTACATCTTCTCAGAAGTTGTCAATATTACCTCTTCTCAGAAGTTTTCAATTTGGACCTTCCAAAACTTATACTATACTTCCATCTATCCATAAGCAACCAATCTTTGGTAAACCTCAGATTGTCCTCGACAATTGCTTAACCATTTTAGGCATATCTCGTTCTAGTCCCTTTTCCCTCTTAATGCCCTAGGCATTAGGAAAATTAGAACAAATTAATATTATAGCATATGTAATCAATCCTATATCTGAAACATATGGAATACGATTCATAATGTCTCACATAAAGACATGATACATTACCAGTCTTTCGCTACCAAGTGGATTAAACCAGTTTGAGGTAAGGGGAGCAATAGATGCATATGAGGTGGACTTAGAAAGAAAAACATGCTCATGTAGGTTGTGGCAATTGAATGGATATGGATGCGCTCATTCTGTAGCTAGCATATCCTTTCTTAATAGGGATGTAGAAGCCTATGTAGACAACATGTTTAGCACAACCACATTTAGAAAGGCAAACAATTACAGAATTGCTCCCATGAATAACAGTGACATGTGGCCAGAGACAAACTATACTCCACCATTGCCTCCTATTAATAGAAGGATGCCTGGTAGGCCAACTACTAAGTAGAAGAAATCCACTACAGAGAATACAGGAACACACAGGGTTTCTAAGGCTGGAAAGAAAATCAGATGTAGTATTTGCAAGGAGATATGTCACAACAAGGCCACTTGTCCACAGAGAAGGCCCCAAAAGTTAAATGTGAAGAAACAGAAGAAACAAAAAGTATGTGTGAACCAAAATGCAGGACAGGTAAAACAATTTAAAATATAAGATTAATTACATATAATTTGTTACTAATATAATTATATCATGCCATGTAGGGTAGTACAAGTGAACCAAAATAACATGAAGAGGTTGAAATGACTCCAATTGAGATGGATACTACTCAAAATGATATGCAAGTTGCTCCTACTGATGTTGAATCTAGTAGTGCAGGGGATTTTATTCAATATGTGCAATTCACTCCACCTAGAAGTTATGAAGGTGATGAGGGTGTTATGGGTGAGGAAGCTGATGTGGTTGAGGAAGCTGTTGTGGTTGAGCAAGTTGTTCAAGATGAGGAGGTTGAGGAGGTTGATGAGGTTAATCATAATGCCCAAGTGGATAATGGTAATGTTCAGGAGGTTTCTCCTGTTAACCAAGTTCAGCAGGTTTGTGTTAGGCCAATTTCAGATATTTTGAAGAGGATAAGGAGAAGAAAGTTAGAGAGAATACTAAAGCTGAAATTAGGCAAAACAATTGGTGGTGTTGATGATCCAGGAAATTCGAAGGGAAAAGCTCTTTTAATTGATTAGTGTTTATTGTAATTTGTGTTTAAAGTTTATGTAATGGGATGATGATAAATTGGATTTTAAGTTTATGTAATAGGATGATGGTAATTTATATTTAAAGTTTATGTAATAGGATGTTGGTAATTTATATTTAAGTATGTGTGACATTAAAGGGTATTTTGGTCATTTAAGTATGTATGAAAGAAAAAGGGTAATCTGGTCATTTAAGTATTTATGACAGAAAAGGGTATGTTGGTCATTTATTTATTGATGACAAATAACGGTATGTAGGTAATTCATTTATATATGCAAGAAAAGGGTAATTTGGTCATTCCGTATTTATAACAGAAAAGGGTAATTTGGTCATTTATTTATTGATGACAGATAAGGGTATGTAGGTAATTCATTTATGTATGCAAGAAAAAGGGTAATTTGTTCATTTAAGTATGTATGACAGAAAAGGGTAATTTGGTCATTCATTTATGTATGTAAGAAAAGGGTGATTTGGTTATTTAATTATGTATGATAGAAAAGGGTATGTTGGTCATTTATTTATGTATGCAAGAAAAGGGTATGTTGGTCATTTATTTATGTATGACATGAAGTATGAAAGTATGTTACCATTTTAAGTAAAATCATGACATTGGCTTTGAATATTTATGTATGGAAAAAATTGGAATAATGTGCATGCATGGGGATGTTTTATATGGCCCCGGATTTGGTTTTTTAATGGCTTCACATGTCCTATTTTTTCATTATTAAAATGGTCCCCATACACATAGTGTACTTCCACATGGACCACTTCCCAATTAAATATATTTGTTGGGAATATAGACCATGCATATGTTTGATAAACATCATCTGATTATACAAAATGCCCTACAATTGGGACTTTGAATATTTTTTTACATTACTTATCATATGCCCTTTCATTAGGGACTTACCACCTTACAACATCAACACATTAAGGTTGATAACCCCAACTTATAACTAAAACCAGCTTCAATACATACAAAATGCCCTTATGGAACTGACTTTCTAGTCTGCCTTTACAAAAAATACAAGGGATCCCAAAAAACCAAAAGATTACCCTAACCAACCAAACTAACTACATTGACCCCCCTAACTTCAAAACACATAGGACCAAGCAACCAAAAAACAGGGCAACTATCATCCTGTACCTGCCTATTGACTTCATTGCATCATGAACTTCTTTCTCACTCTTTGCCACCTTATACTGCTCCTGTGACAACAAAAACTCCACTACAGCAATCCTTCTCCTCAAATTGTTCATCTCAGATATTTCATCTTTGGCATCCAGTTTCTGCTTCAGAGAATATAGAAGGTTTTTATAGTACCCGTCTGCCTGTTCTTCATCTTTCCATTCAAAGAAGCTACATTTCCTCAACCTAGTCTATAAAAAGACAATAAAATTAGGGTTTGACTAATAATCACAAATCAACTACCTTTAATGTACCAGCGAAATGGGTTTTATTCACAGTGATCGTCAAGAAGGAAATAAAATTAGGGTTTTTAACAGATTAAACAAAATACAAATACACCATTGTCGTTTTTACAGAAAGAAACAACACATCAAACCATAAAATACTAACTTATCAAAATCAAGAGAATCGGGACCTACCATACTGTTTTGACAATTCCAGAATTACCTCCCAGGGTTTGTTATCTTCCAACAAATTCGTTCTTTAGCTGGAACGACACAATCACAAACCTTTACCCCTTCTTGCGACTGAACATGAGTGACTTGTAGCTGATTCCTTGACGTCGATGAGCTCGAAGACATTCTTCTTCAGGATGGAAATAGTCGGGGAGGGAGAAGTCTTTGACTTTTCAGAGAAGGGTAAGTAAAGATTGAAAGGAGGTCCGAATGAGGGTTTCAATTAATAAGCCTGTATCGACAACTGGACCACATAAGCTTATTGGACACATCAGCGTGCCACATAAGCATTGTAACCGGGAAACCTTCTAAAATGGTGTAATTAAAAGGTTAGTTACGAGTTTAATGGTCTAATGTACCAAAAAAAACGTTAAGGACCAAATTAGCCAAATGTGAAAAGTTCCATGTGCTACAGTGACCTTATCCCTTTTGACTATTACTTTTGACCAAGAGTTGCCTCTTTTCATAATATGTCAATATGGTCTTTCCAAAATTAACACTGTACTTCTAACTGTCCCTGAGCAACCAATCTTTGGTAAACCTTAGATCGTCCTCGACAATTGCTTACTAAAATTAGTCATATCCCGTTCTAGTACTTTTTCACTCTTAACGCTCTAGGCATTTCGAAAAATTTAGAAGAGACGCATATTATAACACATGCAATCGATCCTATATCTGAAGCATATGAGACACGCTTCATGATCTCTCACATAAAGATATGATACTAGACCAGTCTTTTGCTATAATATTTATATTTCTATTTGCCAAGTTCTCATAATTCAGATTATGAAAAGGGATGCCGTAATCATAATTGAATTTTAGAAGGCAAATAATGGACCCATATATAGAATTTCCTTATGTTGAGCCATTCCAACATAAAATTCATATATATATATATATATATATATATATATATATATATATATATATATATATATATATATATATATATATATATATATATATATCCTTGACTAAAGATGATTAAAACCTCAATCTAAGCTTTTAGAATTGAAATGAAGTATAATTTCCTCTCCTTTAATTATAGCAAAACAACTTTTCCCAATTGAAACTTTTGTTTTCTATAATTAATATTGCTAGCTTGCAACACTTATCATAATTATCATGCTCCCATAGTCCCACTAACATGATGATTATTAGCATAACACTTATGCTCCCACTAGCTTTGACATGTACTCAGAAATTAGATGGACTTCTAGAAATCAATACTTTATTGAATTTCTTACCAAAGTTCAGACTTCTGATACGAAATGATTTGATAAAACTTTATCAAAATCATACACCTTTCCTTGTGTGCCGGTTAACCACACATGCTCCACTAATGAATTTGAGAATACAAATATCACAATTGCTATCTACTTAAAATCTACTTAATGAAAGCGTTTCCTCACCATTTTTTTCATGAATCGGAAAGAAACATTATGACACTTAGATTTTATGGTGTATGTGTTCCTATCCATGTGAATTTGTCAAAACCATAATCACAAGACAAGATTAGTGACAAATCCAAACTCATATGGATTGAACTTTTGCAGTCTTAACTTCTTTCCACCTGGCAGTACAAGGGCCTACTATTGCCTCCAAGTTGTTATGCAACCAATTGAGAACTCTCAGAACTCATATGCAAAGCCAACTTTAACTGGAATGGGCACAAAAATAGGAAAAATGTCACCACCATTCTGAAACAAAACACATAATCGTCAAGGTCATACATAACTATGAGGAGTATCACATACTGTATAAGTTCCATGGTTCTATCTCAGCCCTCCTTGACTCAAGTATAGATCCTCTTCTTTCAGTAGTACGATCCCATACTACCTTCCACATCTATCCGTACCTTCCTCAAAGATTGCCTTGACTTCACCACGTCCCTTTCACTACTACTGATCATCACACTAATCTCATCCTAGGCTTACCCTAGGGTAACTCTCCGACCTACTCTCCGCCATCAGCTGCATAAGAACTCCCTACTACCTTTACCTAACTAGCTCGCGAATACCATTACATATCACTAAAACCAGATAATTCATCGAATGAGAGATCCTACCCTACAATGGTTGGACTCAAACAAGAGCTGTGAAATAGGGCTAGACCTAACCTTCTGAAATTATTTATTCACATAATATGTAACTTAACGTATTTGTTTACTAACTAGTTAAAGATAACAAGAACTCCTAAAAGCACAGAGCAAGAACATTCGGGAATTGAGTAACCAAACCAAGCATATCCTATTCAGGCCATAATATTACTAACTAATCAGTCCTACCATGTAATTCAATAAGTACATATAGCAGACACATAAGGCATCTTCCTAGATTTTAGCCCTAATCTAGCATGCAGTTCTCATACACATACAATAGGAATATAAGGCATCCTTCCTAGATCCTCAGTCCTAATCTAGCATGTAGTTCTCATAATCAGATCGTATATCATAACAAACATGTATGAGTATCTTGGGGAAAACTTACTTGAGCTCGGCCGATTGCACACATCACACACCTTGTTCTTTCTCAAAACTCTTTATTTTAAATTTTAGAAAAACTATTTTCTTGTAAAAAAAATCTTTCAAACCCTCGATTTGAGTCTAAACACCCCCAAAGGTGTCTCCGAATCCCTCAAACCAAGGCTCTGATACGAACTTGTAACATCCCAAAATTTAAGACCAAAAATTTCATTTTTGATTTAACGATTCATAAAACAAATTATAGAATAAAACATCAAGTTATCTTATTTCATAAAAAAATAGATCATATGTCTCAAAAGCATGTCATAAGATATTAATAATGTCAGAGTAAAAATCCCAAGAATCCCATATGTGGAAAATCGTGTGTGTGATGCCCCACTACCATGCGACTCCTTTCCCTTCGAGGAAGAAGGACCTAAAACAAAAATTGAAAATCGTAAGCATAATGCTTAGTGAGTTCCCCCATCATACCACATACCATACAATATTCATATTGTCTAACATATTCGGGTACTGGACTACCCCTTCGATCTCTTTCAACTAGTAACTGCCTAGCATATCAGAGTTTTGGCCTACCCCTTCGGTCCTGTCGACCGGTACCTCGCCTAGCATATCAAGCTGCTGGCCTATCCCTTCGGTCCTTTTGACCGGTACCTTGCCTAGGATATTAGGGTGCTATCCTATCCCTTTGGTCCTTTTCGACCGGTACTGGGGACTATTTCACCCCGTACTTCTACCACATAGCATCCTAGTGCATAAACATATAAGTCATATACTACTTAGCTTATCCGGGTGCTGGCATACCCCTTCGACCATATCGACCGATATAGTGGTCTATCCTACCCTTCCTACCAGTATCACATAACATCATAGCATACTAGCACATAAAGTATAACAGATAGTGACATACCAAATAACTATCACAAAGACAATCATCTCTACTATAGATCTTACTAGTGGGTCAACATTGGTGCATTCGACCCACTTCTACTAAAAGCTAACTCACCTCAATGTCGTAAAGTGGATGAACTGTCCTCGGCTCTAGGATCAAATCTCCTCACAGTCCCTACACACAAAATATCTTTTAATTACTCTTTCATACTCATAAACCCTTTAAAGGTCAACTATGGTCAAAGGTCAAAGTCAAGGTCAACATCCTAGTCAAAGTCAACATCCTGGTTGACTCAACTCGAGTGTTGGCATACCCCTTTAGCCATATCGAGTTCTTTAATGAAATCATTGAGTTCCTCCTCATAACATAGTCGGGACCTTTCACTCACTACTCACCGAGTCCCTCCTTGGACTCCTCGAGTTCCTCAATCTTCATAACCCAAAACCATGGCCAACTCACTGAGTCATCTCCTAGACTCAACGATTTTGCTTAGTAACAGAAAAGGTTGGGGGACCACGACCCAACTCGCCGAGTTTTATGAACAACTCGTCGAGTGCCCCATAGTTTAAACCCATTCAGTCGTTTCTAGTCGGGTTCAATGCTTCCAAACCATAGATATGGTCCCCTAGGACTAAGTTACCACATAAAGTTGCTAACTTTATGTTCATGGACATCTAGATATGAAGTCATAACTCCAAAACATGCTTACATCCATGAATGGTTCCAAAATAGGCTCCTTAAGGCCCTAAACTACTCCATGAAGAGATCTAGTAAATGAATAGTCACGATATAGACTTTATACCTCAATAAGGCTTCTTTGGCAAAGAAATCTCTGGATCTAAACTTCTTCCTTCAACCAAGCACTTCTAACTTCCACTCCTTCAAGGAAATACCAAGGAATCACTCTCTTTTCACTCACAGACACTCAAAAGGCTCAAGATCACGAATTAGGGTTTTGGATGTATTAGATTGCTAGAGGTTTAGGTTTAGTTTGCTAAATGCGAAGTTTAAGTTTGCTAGAGGTTCGTCTAGTCAGATCTACAAATTCACTCTCGCTGATTTGCCATGCCTTAACCCGTATGACTGGATCATACTGTACAATATGTTGCTAAGGGATGAACATAAATATGAGCCTGTTGTTTCTCACCTCAAGCAAATGTTAATCTCTTACATTCAAGAGGTTGGCAAGATTGATGTTGAGATTGATACTGTGTTGCGAAGGAAGCCAAGTGTACTCGCCAAACAAGTCCTAAAAGGTTTTGAAAAAATGAAACCTGGGAAGATACAAAAGGAAGGGTGGTGTGTGGCCTTTTAGATGAAAGAACAAACTGATGCATACTTTCACAAGGCTTGCTTATTTCTTACTGATAAGAATTTGTTCTCCACTTCGTGCCTGGAGTATATCTTGGACTTCGTCAACAATTATAAAGGGAACAACAAAGGCGACAATAAGTGCTTTCGGATATGATTAATGGTATATCCAAGTTTGCAAATTTCTGCTTAAGCGTCATTCCGAAAGTATTTGAAGTGCAAAAGAGAACTCGACAATGATGGACTCTCACCTCAATCAATGCAACGGGGGAGATTGTTGGGTATTTAATGTTGCGTCGTTTGGGCTTATTATTTAGTCTATTTTGTATCCGAGTTGGGCATGTCCACTCGTGAATTATTAATTAGGGTTATACTATTTAAGATGCTTGCATGCATTGTGTATTTGTTAATCAGTTCCTTGTAAACCCTACATAGCCTCGACAATAGCAGTTCTTAATCAAGCTCTTCTGAGGCTGTGACTTTTAATCATTCGACACATTCTTGATTCATATTATGTTTTTGATTGTTTTTACCTGTTTGAATCTATTCGATCGTTAGAGTTTTCAACTCAACACTAACTACTAAGTGCAATGGATATTTATTCATTATTCATTGATTCCTAATATGACTAGCATCATGATCAGACTACTAATCCTTTGATTTTAACGCAACTATTAATTCAGTTATCAAATGAACAAACAATCATGTAAATCATTGTTTAGTTTGTATTAAACAAGATTTGATCTTTATTAATCATAATAATAATAGGAAGTAAATCATGCATAAAATGATCATCTACTCATGCACACACATCAAAGTTCATCACTTTATTTCCTAACACTAGGCTATGATCTAACTCTAGCCATAATTACCAATGATCATTGACAACTGATTCAAATTAACACAGTCAGAATCTATTAATTCAACAATAGGGAATAAAGTAACAATCTTCAACACATATGGATCTTGCAATCAAACTTGACAAAATAATTTAAACAAGAATAAACAATCCGAATAGCAAATAATCCACAATCTCAAAGATTCATCTAGTCATAAATTCAAAACAAATGGTTTTAACACCTAAATAATAAATTAAACACATATGAAATCATAGTAGAATGCTAATCATGATTGGAGCAATAAACCAAATGATTTCTGGCATGAATCTGCTCTAATCCATAAGATCTTCGTTCCAAGTCAGCTTAGTGGCCTTCCAGCCGCCTTCTAGACCCTCAAAACGGTAGAAGAAGTGTTTCTTTTCGACCAAGGATGAATA